>NC_062540.1:18510772-18555772 GCF_022655615.1 Tachysurus fulvidraco
TGGAACTCTGAAAGGCTACGAGGAATATTTATTTAAAAAATAATAATAATAATAATTCATTAAATAAAAAATATCTAAAACAAAAACACTAAACTGGACACAGTATACTGATGATGAATAAAAATGAAGGAAAAAAAAAAGTGATTAGTTTCTACTCCGTCTGTTTCTTACGGTCGTCTCCGACATCCTTCTTTCTTTGATCTCCTTGAGCTTAGAAGAGATTTTGGAAAAGCTCTCTGGGGTCTATTTGTCCTCCTTGTGTGTGTCAGTACTGAACTCCCTGCTTTCTGCATATTCACACACATCTAACTCACCTAATCGGTCTCTCATGAGCCCCGGTGTGCTACTTCAGCGGTACTGTTACACAATCCGGCTCAGTAACAGACACAATAAATAAAGTGTATAGTTCTTTGGACCGAATGACAACTAATGGCTGTTACTCAGTGTTAGCAGCTTTTTCCCACATTCCTGAAAAGATTTATTTTACTACCAAGATCACTTTCCTTACTTATGCAATATGAACACAATGCAAAGAGGACACACACACACACACACACACACACACACACACACAGACACACACACACACAGACACAGACACACACAGACACAGACACACACACACACACACACACACACACAGACACACACACACACAGACACACACACAGACACAGACACACACACAGACACACACACACACACACACACACACACTGACACACACACACACACACACACTGACACACACACACACACACAGACACAGACACACACACACACACACAGACACAGACACACACACACACACACACAGACACACACACACTGACACACACACACACACACTGACACACACACACAGACACACACACTCAGACACACACACACAGACACACACACACAGACACACACACACACTGACACACACACACACACTGACACACACAGACACACACACACACACTCAGACACACACACACACACACACAGACACACACACTGACACACACACACACACACACACACACTGACACACACACACACACCACAGACACACACCACTGACACACACACACACACACACTGACACACACACACACACACACACTGACACACACACACACACACTGACACACACACACACACACTGACACACACACACACACACTGACACACACACACACACACTGACACACACACACACACACTGACACACACACACACACTGACAGACACACACACCACAGACACACACACACACCACAGACACACACACACACACCACAGACACAGACAGACAGACACACAGCACAGACACACAGACAGACACCACAGACACACAGACAGACACACAGCACAGACACACAGCACAGACACACAGACAGACACCACAGACACACAGACAGACACACAGCACAGACACACAGACAGACACACACCAAAGACACAGACAGACACACACCACAGACACAGACAGACACAGACACAGACAGACACACACACACACAGACACACACACACACACACACACACACACACACACACACACACAGACACACACACAGACACACACACAGACACACAGACAGACACACAGACAGACACACACGAAAGTAAAGAAGGGAATTCTGGGCCATGGTGAGGACATATACACACTGGGCTTGAACCAGCTTCACCACGGATGAACTCGGAGCTATATTTTGATGAAGGTGATGTAACTTAGTTCAGACAAGAAAGGCCCACTGGCCACTTTAATAGGAACGCTTGGGTACTCTTGTACATTTGTGCACCTTAAAGAGCCAATCGCGCAGCAGAATGGTGGTGGTGGGGGCGGTGTGTGTGTGTGTGTGTGTGTGTGTGATGTCATGATTAGGATTTGACTTGGAGATCAGACCAGGATGGTGGTGAGCAGAGCAGAAAAGCATCTCAGAACGCACGGTACGCTGAACCTTAAGGCAGAAGTGCTGCATGAGCAGAATCGCTGGCACGTGATTGGCTGATAGGATAATTGCATTAACGGTCAGGTGTTCTGAATAATAATAATAATAATAATAATAATAATAATAATAATAATGTGTTGTGCACATGTGTGTGTGTGTGTGTGTGTGTGTGTGTGTGTATGCATGCTTACATAGTAGGGGTCTTTAATAACCAGTTGTTTTTCCGGATCGTATGAACCGAGCAGCTCGATTTTGGCTTTGCTGTTTTTTACACTGTTCGCTTTCCTGTTCAGATCCCTGTAAAAAAAAAAAAAAAAAAAAAAAAACACCAACACATTTACATTCTCCTCACACACACTCACACAAGCTGAAACTCCTCGAATACCATTGACATTTCTCCCAAGAAGTTAAACTCCAACCCGAACACAGTGCGTACAAACGGTGTTGCTGAGCCGAACGCCGTCGAGTCGACCGTGTGACGATTTACAGGATACGCCTGCATCAGACTCGCATCTCGAAGCGGGGCGACAAAACCCGTCTCTACCTGTTCCCGAAACCGCCTTCCCTAAATTACAGGCCCAAAACTCTTCCAACCGAAGACACGCGAGGTTGAGATAAAGATCGAGAAGTCGTCTCTCATCAGCGGGCGTCGTAGACCGACTAATCGTCGGACAAGATGGACAACGGGTGTGGTGAGGGTTCATCTCCAAAACCTCACAGACAAGAAGTTCATGTCACTAGTAAATCTCGGGATGTTTTGACATCACCAGTTGGTCAGTGACCAAAAAAATGTCCTTCTGGGAAATAACAAAAGAAACATGTTGGAGTCAAGCATCAAAAAGAAGGGCGAAGGAGAATGCAAGAATCCCAGGAACTCGGTAAGCTGCTTAAGCAGCAGCACATGGACTGGGGGAACATGTGATTCGGGAATAATCTCATACTGGTACACGAGTGAAGAACAAAAATGCTGCTATATTTATCATTGAACGGTTAATGGTGTGAGAGAGACGGTGTTTGAGATGCTTTTCACCTCACCACGCTCGTACAGAGCGGTTATTTGGGTCGTCGCGGACTTCCGATCGATTTGCCAATTTTTCTCCAATCCCTCATCATGTACATTTAAAGGTGAGGTCTCTGTTGTTTGAAAGCCAATGTTGACATTTGAAATAACCGAAACAAACACGCCCCTAACCCAAATGGGTCCCGCCCCTGTTTTGATATCTCCGCCCCACACATACACCAGAAAAGTATAACCCAAGTATAACTATTATGGCGGAACCTGTTGGGGCAGATGACCGAGGGTATATTTTAATCAATAAATGAACACAATGAGTAATACTATGGTAATACAGATGTGTTTTTGTAGTACTGTGTGTTGTACAGTGAAAGGTTTAGCTCCGTTTCACACGGAAGACCTTCAGTTCTCTCCAGCGCTGGAAAGCTGATCCTATATTAACACGTCCTACTTCTTGCCTTACCGTAAGTCTTTCTTCTCTTTCTTTCTTTCTGTCGATGTTAAAACCGCTTTCTGCTAATGTCACACATGCGCACTGAACACTCTCTCCGCCCATATTGACAAGACCCGCCCCTTTGTGCTCATTGGCTACGCGTTTGTTTTGTACTTGTTTTGTTTGGCGGCCCGACTCGGTTTTCTGAAGCATTTCTCAAACAACGGAGACCCCACCTTTAAGGCATTTGACTTAGATCGCTAAGATCTTCTTATGAGACTAAGAGACGTCTCTCGTCTATACAAGTGAGCGTTTGAGGGTTAACGGTGTTGCTCGAGTGCCCAACAGTGTATCTTGGGGGGGGAGTTGGGATTTGAACTCACAACCTTCTGTCCAGTAGTCGGTGCCTTGCTCAAAGGCACCTCAGTCGTGGCCGGCCCGAGACTCGAACCCACAACCTTAGGGTTCGGAGTCAGGCTCTCTAACCATTAGGCCACGACGTCCCCCCCAGAAAGGACATCATTTCCTGTCCGGTGTCATCCAAATGAGGATGAGGTTCACTTCTGACTCTGGTTCCTCTCGAGGTTTCTTCCTCGTATCGTCTCAGGGAGTTTTTCCTCGTCACCGTCGCCTCTGGCTTGTTCGTTATGGATAAATGTTGGAGATAAATAATAACTTAATGTGAATTGTTAAAAGTTCTGTACAAAGAAATCGGATTGAAGCGGAATGGAACCGAATAAAGGATCGTTGGAGACCGAAGAACTGGAGGTTGTACAGGATGGATGGATGGGTCACTTGATGTATGGAACATTTCCTTGCCCTCTGTGTGGCCTCGTGGAGGTTGGATGAGACGCTTCAAAGCTCGACTACAAAGCCGTGAGTCACATTCGGTTCATTCCACCAGTCGGTCTTAAGAGGAACGACGAGAGACGAGAGTCGGGAGATTTATCGTCACAGACCCGCCGAAGCTTCGGATTCGCAGACCAGGTTGTCCTTCTAACAGCGGCTCATAACGCGCATTCCACTGGACGTTTGCTCTGTTTAATTGCCCCTTTGAGACCTTTATTGCACACAGAAGAATCGACTTCCACAAATCAGGACGAGCCTTTTACAAACATGGACCTCACGTACCTCAAGTTGCTATCGTCCATGCAGAGAATGTACTCGAACGTCACAAAGTCCTCCTTCGTCACCTAAAAACAACAAAACAGAATGACAGAGTGAGGAGAGAGAGAGGGGAAGGAGAGAGAGAGAGAGACAGGGGGGGGAGTGAGGAAAGAGAGCGAGAGAGTGAGTGAGAAAAGAGAGAAAGAGTGAGGAAAGAGAGAGAGAGCGAGAGAGAAAAGAGAGAGCGAGGAAAGAGAGCGAGAGATTGAGGAAAGAGAGCGAGAGAGTGAGGAAAGAGAGGGAGGAAAGAGAGAGAGAGAGAGTGAGGAAAGAGAGAGAGAGAGGAGAGAGATTGAGGAAAGAGAGAGAGAGTGAGGTAGTGAGGAAAGAGAGCGAGAGAGTGAGGAAAGAGAGAGAGAGAGATAGTGAGGAAAGAGAGCGAGAGAGATAGTGAGGAAAGAGAGAGAGAGAGTGAGGTAGTGAGGAAAGAGAGAGAGAGAGTGAGGAAAGAGAGAGAGAGTGAGGAAAGAGAGATTGAGGAAAGAGAGAGAGAGCGAGAGAGAGAAAGAGAGAGTGAGGAAAGAGAGAAAGAGGGAGAGAGAGAGAAAGAGAGAGAGAAGAGAGAGATGAGTAAGTGTGCCTTATTTCATTGTCTCTGACATAAGAAGGTTGCTGTCTCTGTAACTGAGTGATCTTTGTGCATGTCAGAGCTCCGAGTGGATGTGTGTTATGTCCTGAGCAGGACGTCTAATATTCAGGTGCAGATCAAAGCACATCTCTTACAGTACAAGAGGATCTGTTCAACTTTCTGTGGTTAAAATGAAGGAGCTCTGATCTGAAGGTTGCCGGTTCAAATGCCAGCACCTCCAAGAGCAAAGCCTTTAAACCTCAACCGCACGGTTGCAGAAATGAGAGAACGGGCGCAAGTCTCTCTGGAAAGGTCTGGAGTCTCATCGCATTGAGGCTGCTCGCTGTTGATGAAGATGGCTCTACATGGACAGGTAACATGGATGTTACCACTTAGAAAATCATGCTATCGGTGAACAGCTGAGTGAACAGCTGTTATGGTTTCACCCATAAATCACACACACACACACACACACACACACACACACACACACACACACACACACACACACACACGCGCGCATTGCAGGTACCTGTCGTGCCCTGTGATCTGTATCAATGCCATGGTTCTCGAGGCAGAGAAGACTACGGTCATCTGGCCTACTGCCTATGTTCCAGTCTGATGTGGCACCGGAATCTATAACCCACTGCAACACACACACACACACACACACACACACACACACACACACACACACACACAGGATGGAACTAGCACTAAGTTCATGCCCACCGTACCTGACGCGCCACATGGCGCATGGGCACGCTGTGCTTCTTCATACAAGCTGCACCACGATAGTCAGGAGGGTTCCCGATCTCATAGGTGGAGGTGGCAGCACTGTCTATCCTCCACTACACACACACACACACACGTAAACACAAAGCAGGAAACAAGACAGTAGTACAGACATCACATTACAGACGGTCCTAACATGAAGCATCACCGTCATGGAATAAACATCAATGCTGAAAGGGAAGAAACACTTATCTTTCATTCACACCATCAGCCTATACACGTGCAGCAAACGTTCTAAATCGGTTGTGTATGAAACATAATTCTGCATGATTCCGTATTATCAGTGAAGTGGATCACGTGTAGAATCTCGTACCTTGTCCACCACGCCATTTTCTGTGGCCATCTTCCGAAAGACGGCCTCGGCGATCGGAGACCTACAGATGTTCCCTAGAACACAGAATCATTTAACAGCACCTTTAAAAACCCTCGTAGGTCATTCCAACGATTACATCACGTCGCAAGGCTATTAACTTTAGACCTACGTGAACGTCACGGCTTGAGAAAGTGGCTTGGTTTTAACAATGATGATAATTTAGCATCTTTGATAAATCGAGCTAACTTATTTTGCCTAACGTCAATCGCAACGCAAAATAAATAAATAAATAAATTAGGGATCATCTTCAAGAGCTTTATCCTCGACAGGGTCGTGGTGGATCCGAGGGTGTTCGTACACACACCAGTTCACACACTCAATCCCATCGAGGGACATTTTTAGCATAGATAATCCATCTGCATGCATGTTTTTGGGAGGTAGAAGTAAACCAGCACGAACACAAGACGACATGAGGAACCTGTTAAAGACAGACTGAGGTGACGTGAGGCTTTCGGCGTACCGCCAACTTTTGGATTTAAACGCAACCTGGTGTTTGTAAGACTGACAGAAATACGCAGTTACGACAGTCTTACAAACACCGGTTACAACTGCATATTTCTGTCAGTCTTACAAACACCAGGTTGTGATAAAAATACAAGATGACGTAGAACGTAATGTCGCCGCCTCAAAGCTCCAAGGTTGGATCCTGAGCTCAGGCGGGTTATAGTGTATGTGTGTGTGTGTGTGTGTGTGTGTGTGTGTAATTCCGCATGTTCTCCATGTATCCGGCTGAGTTTCTTCTGGTTTCTCCAGTTTCCTCCAACCTCCCAAAAACATAGTAACACGCTCACGTGTGTGCACGGCGGCCTACGACGGACATTCGACCCGTCCGGGATGTTTTCTCGCTTCGCTCCAGATCCAACACAACCCTGATCAGGATAAAGGAGATGCTATTATCATTAAAAAAAATAATAACAATTTCCACAAACTTCAAAAATGTGCATAACCGAGCGGTTCAGTGGAATAAGTATATAAGTATATATATATAAATAAATAAATAAATAAAACCTTTCTGTAAGGTATGAACGAAAAATTTCATGCACTTGTGTGTGTTTAAGAGTAGCTACTTGAGCCCAATCATAGTAACGATAGCTAGGTCAATTTAAAACTTTTTTTGACCAATCACATTCGAGAACTCCACTGACGTCAATCACGCTTGACGTCATCACGCAATTCATTGACAGTTTATAAGGAACACGAGGACGTTACCTTTCTAGAAGAAGAAGAAAAGAAAAGAAAAACATCCCCAAACTCATCGTTTTGTTGGCGTTTATATTTGTATTTAAACGGACTTTCGTGCTAAATTCATCTCGGAACGTTTATTTAACAGCTCTTACCCAGACACACGAACAAAACAGACTTCCCTCCTTCAGCTTCCATGTTGGTTCCAAGTAGCTGCCCCAATGACTGCCTGAGTAAAAAAAAAAAAAAAAATGAAATGTTTATTTACTTATTTATTTATTTTTTTTTTTTTTTTTCTGACAGGCACAGAGCAGGTACACAAACCCTGAGTTATAATTAAAAAAAAGTGAATAATTAAAATATTATATATATATAATATATATTTATAATAATATATATATATAATATATATATATATATATATATATAATTTATTTATTCAAAGTGATTACTGGTCCACCTCCAGACAAACAAATGGAGAAAAGTGCCATCAGAATTTTGATATTTTTCTTTTCGAATGAACTGCCTAATTGTTACATGTTTAAAGTGACGTGACATACAGCTAAGTACGGTGACCCATACTCAGAAGTCGTTCTCTGCATTTAACCCATCCACACACACACACACACACACACCGTAAACACACACACCGGGGGGGCACCTCAGTTGTGGTATTGCCGGCCCGAGACTCGAACCCACAACCTTAGGGTTAGGAGTCAAACTCTCTAACCATTAGGCCACGACTAATGTCCCTGCAACACCTTTTATCTAAACAATAATAAAAAGCATAATTATTCTTGAGTTCTGTGAGCATCGTGTCCGATCTCGGAGCTCCCAGATACGTCTGGTTTCTTTTGAACCTTGACGCTGCTAATCGCCGAATCGTTGGATTTTTGTGTTATGACAATGTCTGTTGTTGAAATCACTATACACGTTAAAATAATACACCCAGTTTTCCTGGCACAAGCTCTACATCCACCCAAACCCTAACTAGAATAAAGTGCTTACTGAAGATAAATGAATTAATGTTGTATAGGTGTGAGCCAACATTAACATTCAGGCCTTATTCATTCATTCATTCATTTTCTACCGCTTATCCGAACTACTCGGGTCACGGGGAGCCTGTGCCTATCTCAGGCATCATCGGGCATCGAGGCAGGATACACCCTCGACAGAGTGCCAACCCATCGCAGGGCACACACACACTCTCATTCACTCTCACACACACACACACAACAGACAATTTTCCAGAGATGCCAATCAACCTACCATGCATGTCTTTGGACCAGGGGAGGAAACCAGAGTACCCGGAGGAAACCCCCGAGGCACGGGGAGAACATGCAAACTCCACACACAAGACGGAGGCGGGAATCAAACCCCCAACCCTGGAGGTGTGAGGCAAACCACTAAGCCACCGTGTCCCCCTTGTTCAGGCCTTAATTGAATCTAATTTAATACAGACAGTAGGCATGTTTGCTTCAGACCTCCAGGGTTAAAGGTTCGATTCCATGCCACCGTCCATTTACTTACATTGCAATGTAATTGTTTTTGAGTCATGGATTGTGTGTTTCAGATCAATTTGTAGTCCCCTGTTTTAATCGCTCAACTACTACAACTGCTATTGTAGGTTATTTGAGGTAAATGCTGCGGCTCTACTCTTATGTGGGGTAAATAAGAGGGAGCATATTACTCCTATTTTAAGCTCACTACATTGGTTGCCCGTTTGTTTTAGCGTGGATTTAAAATTTTTGGTCCTCGTTTATAAATATAGGGGGGCACGGTGGCTAGCACGTTCGACTCACACCTCCAGGGTCTGGGTTCGATTCCCACCTCCGTCTTGTGTGTGTCTAGTTTGCATGTTCTCCCCGTGCCTCGGGGGTTTCCTCCAGGTACTCCGGTTTCCTCCCCCGGTCCAAAGACATGCATGGTAGGTTGATTGGCATCTCTGGAAAATTGTCCATAGTGTGTGAATGAGAGTGTGTGTGCCCTGCGATGGGTTGGCACTCCATCCAGGGTGTATCCTGCCTTGATGCCCGATGATGCCTGAGAAAGGCACCGGCTCCCTGTGACCTGAGGTAGTTTGGATAAGCGGTAGAAAATGAATGAGAGAGAGAGAGAGAGAGAGTTTATAAATCTCGGAATGGTTTGCCCCCCCCCCCCCTTTTTTCTCAGTGAGTTACTGACTGAGTATCAACCTAATAGTTCCTTCAGTCTTCCAACCAGGATCTATTATTTACTCCAAAGTCGAGGCTTAAGTGGAGGGGAGATCGTGCTTTTTGTATTGCTGCCCCCAGGCTCTGGAATGCCTTGCCACTGTCCATTAGACAAGCCTCGTCTCTAAATATTTTTAAGTCCAGGCTAAAGACATTTTTATTTTCAAAAGCATTACTGTGTGTGTGTGGTGTGTGTCTCTCTTTGTGTGTGTGTGTGTGTGTGTGTGTGTGTGTGTGTGTGTGTGTGTGTGTGTGTGTGTGTGTGTGTGTGTGTGTTTAGCATTCCAATAACAAGACATTCTGAATTGTTTTCTTCCTTTTATACCATAGCAATTTGTCACATAATTTCAGCGAGGTGGTGGGCTTGTCTGATGTCATCAAGTTTTTGTTTTCTGTTTTGAATCACATACAGTACGTGTCATATTGAAGAGTTGCCTACTGGATTTTACACAAATACACAAAAGTGCATTTGTTAAGGACACTGCAGTCCGTCCTGTCACATTACTCATCCCCTATAATCACGATACCATTGGCTTTGCGCAGAGTGATGCGCTCTCTGTTATTTTAATGCAGGGAAATAAAAACTGTGGATAATACAATCTGTTTGTATGTTATTATTCTGTCTAGATGATGTTTACTGTGTCTACTGTATACAGGCATTATATTCACTGTGTTTACATTTAAGTTGTAATGAGACGAGTCGAGATGTATCAAACAGGTTTTACATTCGGTCATGAAATGACGAATTTTGCAATAAACTTATATCTCTAAGTGACAAATAATAAAAGAAAGAATTTAGACTATTTCCTTATCCAACTAACCTGATCTGCTAACTAGCGTCAATGGGAAGCAGTGTGTATCAGATAAGATTTCAGATTGTAGAGTGAGTGTAATAATGCCGTCCAAAATACAGACTCTGAAGGACATTTTAATAGTTTAACTTTGATTGTTGTGCATTACGTCGCATTACAGAATATTTGCTTTATCAGATCGAACATTTCACCAGAAGAACAGAGGGAGAAGCATCAGACCTAGTTTTATCAGATCTGGAACACCATGTGCACTCTGATAGTCATCCTTCACCAGATGTTATCAGCTTTAAAACACAGCTGGAAACTGATTTATTACAGATATTCATCATGTGTTTTATCTTTTTCTTGTAATATTAATATCTTACTTTTTATGTATGAACACAAATCCTAAAATCTAATATTTAAAATTAAATGACAAGAGAATAAAATTCCTTTTTATGTATAATAATAATAATAATAATAATAATAATAATAATAATAATAAAAATAGGTGTATGCAAAAGTTCGAACACCCCGTGTCCAAATGAGATATTTTGTTGTCAATAAATAAATAAACATTTAACAATTAACAACTCATTATGCCTCGTTAGAACTCACTGTTTTTGTAAAAATTATTGTTAGGAATAATAATTTCAGTGGGGAGTATGTTCAAAATTTTAAAAAGTACACATTACTGCATGTTTTATTTTAATGCAGAGACACCAGGACACATTTTCTCTCATGTAGGGACACATAAAGGGCACTTTGTATTATTAACCAACATGTTGGAACACCTAGAGGGCACTTTTTTTAATCATTTACTAACATGTTGGAACACCTACAGTGCACTTTGTATCATTTAATAGCATGTTGATCCACCTACAGGGCACTTTATATCCTTTACTTACATGATGGAAAACCTACAGGGCACTTTGTATCCTTTACTCACATAATGGAAGACCTAGAGAGCATTTTGTATAATTTACCATCATGATGGAAGAACTACAGGGCACTTTGTATAATTATCTCACATGTACAAACACCTACAAGGCACTTTGTATCCTTTAATAACATGTGTATACACCTACATTGCACTTTGTATCCTTTAATAACATGTTTATACACCTACAAGACACTTTGTATCCTTTAATAACATGTTTATACACCTACAGGGCACTTTGTATCCTTTACTCACATAATGGAAGACCTAGAGGGCATTTTGTATAATTTTCCCACATGTAGGAAAACCTACAGGGCACTCTGTATCATTTACTAACATGTAGGAACACCTGCAGGGCACTTTGTATCATTTACTAACATGAAGGAACACCTACAGGGCTCTTTGTATCATTTACTAACATGTAGGAACAACTACAGGGCACTTTGCATTGTTTACTAACGTGTTGGAACACCTACAGGGCACTTTGTATTGTTTATTAACATGTAGGAACACCTACATTGCATTTTGTATTGTTTACTAACATGTAGGAACACCTACAGGGCACTTTGTATCATTTGCTAACATGTACGAACACCTATAGGGAACGTTGTATGCTTTACTCACATGATGGAAGACCTACAGGGCACTTTGTATAATTTTCACACACGTAGGAACACCTACAGGGCACTTTTGCATCATTTACTAACATATAGGAACACCTACATTGCACTTTGTATTGTTTACTAACATGTAGGGACACCTACAGGGCACTTTGTATAATTTTCACACATGTAGGAACATCTACAGGGCACTTTTGTATCATGTAATATGTAATATGATCCTCCAGAAAAATGTCAAAGATTTAGTTTTTAATTTATTTGATTTTTTTCCCATTTGGTATTTGGAAGGGTTAGACAAACAGGCCTTCTGATTTACTCTACCCTGATAAGAGAACTCTGTACTGATAACACTGAGTAAGACATTGACAAACTCATCCAAAACACAGCCAAATGTCATATCATGTCGGGTTTGACCTATACAAGCCATACGTCCAGCTCTGCCAGTGCTGTGAGCATTTACATAATCCAGCACCCACTCCTGTACAGGTCACATGCCTGAGTCATCCTCTCTGATGAATATGTTTAGCGCGATCTTTGAATGAACGATGATCAAAGCCTGTGTTTGTGGGAGGGAATCACTTCAGGTGATAAAAGAGACATGTCAGAGAAAGATACTTATCTTCAAATGCTTCTGTGGTACTCAGAGCGAGCTGCAATTATGTTTTGCGTCATGAAAACAAGGCACTTATACAAAGGTTTAACCTCATATTAGAATACACTTGTGGACCTGCAACACACACACACACACACACACACACACACACACACACACACACACACACACACACACACACACACACACACACACACACACACTTTGTGGGAACCAGCCACATGGAAAAAACAGTCAGATATGGGGACAAGATACAGTATACACACACGCAACAACAATAACAATCAGTACTAAGATACTGCCCTCTGCTGGACCATTTAAGTCAGCTTTCTGAAGAAGAAGAGGAAGAAGAAGAAGAAGAAGAAGAAGAAGAAGAAGAAGAAGAAGACTATTTGTTACATATATATTACATATATTACAGCACAACAAAATAATTTTTCACACAGCCTGTTATTATGGAGTTGAGGTAAGGGCCTTGCTCAGGGGCCCAACATTTGCAGCTATGCATTTGACAGGTGCCTTCAAGACAAGAAATATAGTTTTATACTTGGTGAAATAATCCTTACCCACACTAACAGCTATAGTCATTTGGGTCTGATTGCTTAATTTCTGCACCTGGACAGTTCAACATGGCAATGAAGAAATTTAGGAAGTGAGAAGACTCAGAGCTTACGATAGATGCAGGAAATCTCCCATTTAAATTCAACTTTCGTGTTACACTGTGGCTGAAAATATTTGCTGACATCATTAAACCAACTCTATTATATAGCAATGAAATCTGGGGCTCCAAGTACCAACTAAATCTGACAGTGGAGACGAAACAGGCAACACTGGAGGCCTGGAGGCACAGAGAAGACAGACAGAAAGGACAGAGAGAGGCACAGAGAGAGAGAGAGAGAGAGAGAGAGAGAGAGAGAGAGAGAGAGAGAGAGAGAGAGAGAGAGAGAGAGAGAGAGAGAGAGAGAGAGAGAGAGAGAGAGAGAGAGAGAGAGGCAATGAGACATAAACAAAGACAGTGAGACAGGGACCAAGAGAGACAGACAGAAAAAAGACAGAGCAAGGCATTGACAGTGACAGAGAGACAGAAATGGAGAGAGAGAGAGAGAGAGAGAGAGAGAGAGAGAGAGAGAGAGAGAGAGAGAGAGAGAGAGTGTTAAGTATGAAATATTCGGTACAGAGACACTAGGAGTTAGAGAGTTAAGCAGATTTCTGTCACTGATTTCCACACTCTGTTGTTTCCTCCTTCGACACACTCTAATCCTTACACATTCCTCTTTCTCCTCCTCCTCCTCCTCCTCCACTCATTACTCAATGTTTATACAGTAATGTGTAAAAAAAAAACCTGGCCAGGTAAAGGTGTGTGCGGGAACAGCGCGTGCTCAGTGCAGAGCTGTAACGTGTTATAACAGGACCGACTCTCCCAGTTCAAATTCCAGGTATCTGTTACTGACTGAGACACCGAATCGGTTTTAGTCTGTTATGTTATAACCGGGTGTGTGAGACAGACACCGAGGTGAGATCTGCACAATGTTAGGCGCATCACGGATTTTGGAGAAGGGGCCCGGTTACTTAAGGAAGCAGATGGAGCTAGAGCGCGAGGGAAAAGCGCGCGCGAGCGCAACCGAGAGGCTCGCGGCCACTAAGCCTAACTATGTCAAGAGCCCTCAGGTGACGGAAACCGGTTCCGGTTCCCTGGGTGGCACCGGGTGCACCGACCGGTGTGCACCGGCTCCCGTTAGTGCACCGGCTCCCGTTAGACCTAAATGTGACGAACAGGAAGAAAACACCGTAAAACGAAACAGCTCTAAGAAACGACCGGACTCTATTTTACTATACAGACAGAAGTGCGACTTGCAGAGAGGTTTACCGGGAGCGAACTACCGACGCAAACCGACATTACTCAGATCACTGAGAGAGAGAACCAGCGCGGGCGCTCCGGTTTCAGCGGCTCAGGACAACGACAGTTCATCAGGCTCGGATCAAGCTCATGTGGAGCACGAGGACAGATATAAAGACGGCGGTGACGGCCCGGTGCCGCGGCGCGTAAACGTGGCGAGGAGAGCCATTGAAGCAGGAAGGTCCGAGTCGGAGCGCGCGAGGAAAGCGGTGTCACGTTCGCACTCTGACATCAGCTCGCGCTTCTCCAAAAACTTCGCCGATTTCGACACGTTTTTTAAATACTGCGGCCTGGAGAGTGAAGTTGTGGAGTCCCTGGGCAAAGAAAACTTCTCCTCGTGCTCGGATGACCATGACCTTGCTTATGGTAGGGATTCACACCAGATGTTCATCACATTGAGAGAGAGAGAGAGGGATTCACACCAGATGTTCATCACATAGACATGAACATTTTTAATAAATAAACCAACCAACCAAACAAACAAACAAACAGACCCAGGTTTATCCTGAAGATTTTAACCAGGGGAGTTTATACTGTATACAGGACACCGGCCCAGTGGATGTCGCTCTGGATTGACATGACACTGGGTTTCAGCCTCATTTGTCTGTTGAAGTCAAAAATTTCACATTGCTTTGTTATGAGTTCACATAATCCTCATTAATACTCCGGCATTAGGCCTGATGAAGACAGAGCAGAAAGTTACACAGAAAGTAAAATAATCTTATAGGAACAGAGATGAGGGACAGATATAGTGAGAAGGAAGGAGACACAAAGAGAGACAGAGGAATACAGGGACAAACAGAGACAGACATAGAGTGAAATAGGAACCTAGAGACTGAAGGACAGGTGTGTACAGATGTGTATATCTGTAACAGGGTAACATTGTTTTGTGATGTGTCGCAGCAAAGATTCGGAGCGTAAGCGTGGCTACGTCGGACGGGGAGATTTCACACACCAGCGGTGACATCGATGGGCTCCAAGAGGAAGAAGTGAAAGAGACTCGCCAACAAGGTTCATCCGTCATAGAGCGCAATGCTCGAGTGATCAAATGGCTGTACAGCTGCAGAAACGCAAGTCAGTCTGGGAAAACGCTGCGAGATCTGGATTAGTCACCAAATCCTGAGTACCTCAGAACTTGGTGCTAATGTTTACCGCATGAAGAAATCGAGACGTGTCATAGAGTCTTCATCTCCACCTTAGAAGTATTCCAATTTTACTTTAGCGACAACGAAGCGATTTAGCCCATCAAAAACTTCAGTGTTAAAGCTTTAAGACGTCGTCATGCTAACAGCATATATGAGTAACAGTGCAATCAACCATGACTAGATGTTTTGTATGTCCTCAAAACTCCAAGTTGTGTCAATTCACAGGTTTGACTGCATTCAAAGTGAAATTACGACCTGTAATTATTGCATATAGCTTGTAAAACCTACAGAAAATATCACTTTAGTTTGCAAATTGGCCTCGTCTTTTTAAATAGAAAAAACTGATGCCGGTTCCCTACCGCCATCTTCCCTGGTTTCTAAAGTGCTATCAAATAAACATTGCCGTTCACACTGTAAACACTATAACGGCTTTAGCTCAGTTTATATACAGACACAGAACAGTTAAATCGATAACATTGGACAAACTAGCCACTGGTTTAAGAAGGCAATCATCAACGTTAGCATTATCACTAGTATCACTCATTTCAGCCAGCTAGCTTGTCGCTAAGCTACTTGCTATTGTCAGTGGTTGTTGCTGTGTCTAATATCAATCTAAAAAGATGCCTTAAATGCTTGAAGTTCTCTACAGTAGAACAACACCAACAACCACTTAGGTCTGGAACAGTAAAAGGGCAGTTAAAGTAACAGAGCAAACATAATACACACTTTCATAGAGCTTTCCAAAACGTGAGGTGGTAAATGACGTTATAACAACTTGCACATCATGAGCATCATGTAAAAGTCTTTAGAACCTGCCACAGACTTCTCCTTCTTTTTATTCACGCTCGGGCTGAAATCCAAACCTAAGATGTTTGATATGTTGTTATAGAGATATCTGTTTTCTGACTCCTTTCGTCTGTAATTCGGAGATCTACTCTCATTGTAACTCACAGTTCCTTGTACTTCCATTTTTTCCCCCACTGTTGTATCTTTAAGGGACCATGGATTCAGAAATGTCTTAATTTATCAAAACAGTATTGTAGTATTTTTACTATATGGAGTAACTGTGTACAGGAACAATAGACTAGTATATAGATCCGTGTATATATTTATAGATGTGTGTGTGTGTGTGTGTGTGTGTGTGTGTGTGTGTGTGTGTGTGTGTGTGTGTGTGTATGTTATTTCCTGTTCATGAACATTCAAACTTCCTTCCTGTGTGGCAAAACTCTGAGACCATTCTGATTAACCTGCCAGCAACCATAGCTTGAAATAATCCTATATATCAATAGAAAAAAGAAATTCTTCTAGATTATTTTCCTATAGCGTTTAATTCCGCAGTCATCTGTCACTTATGCTACAGCAGCTCACATTGTTAATGAATTAATGAATGAAATATCTTCTTATATACTTTTTCTCTCTGTAAAGCTACTAATGGTGTGGAGCGTCCATAAGACGAGTACGTCCCTGTTATCACTGCTATAACAGCTAAAAACAATCTCTTGGCATAAGAAAATAAATACACAGTTTAGCATGTTACGAAGAAACCATGAAGCACGACGCAAACTGTCTGTCATGAAGACTTTTTTGTGCCACTGACTGTTACAGAAACACTGAAACTGGAGACCCCTTCCATATAGACCTTCTTCTTCTTCTTCTTGCTTTATTTTTCTGCTAAACTGTTTGGTAGCTGCAAGATGTCTTTTAATACTATATATTCTTTGAATTTATTGTAATATTATAAGGGATTTTTTTTGTATTGCAAAGAAATATTATGCACTTAAATATTTACTTCTGACACGTTTTCTATGTGCTGCTTAGTGGATGTTTTTTGTTTTTCGCTCCACTCTAGAATATAAAAATCCCAGGAAAATCAGCCTGAATTACACAAACTGGCAACAATAACCATGTGGTGTTTAAAAGCGTTTAGATAGAGCGATGTTTGGGTAGAACATTAAGTAAAACTCTTGATCTGGATCTGTGTGACATTACTACATTACGCTTCTGCTACATGATTAGCAAACTGAATGATTATATTAAGGGGGGGCACGGTGGCTTAGTGGTTAGCACGTTCGCCTCACACCTACACGGTTGGGGGTTTGATTCCCGCCTCCGCCTTGTGTGTGTGGAGTTTGCATGTTCTCCCCGTGCCTTGGGGGTTTCCTCCGGGTACTCCGGTTTCCTCCCCGGTCCAAAGACATACATGGTAGGTTGATTGGCATCTCTGGAAAATTGTTCGTAGTGTGTGAGTGAATGAGAGTGTGTGTGTGTATCCTGCCTCGATGCCCGATGACGCCTGAGATAGGCACAGGCTCCCCGTGACCCGAGTAGTTCGGATAAGCGGTAGAAAATGAATGAATGAATGAATGAATGAATGATTACATTAATAACCAGGGCCTGTATTCATAAAAATTCTCAGTGTAGAGTTGCTCCTAGTGATGAAATTCTAAGAAAATTCTTAGAAATGTGGGCGTTTTCCCTAAGTTTTAAAGAGAAGATCCTAGTAAAGCATCTTAACCCTTAAAAGAGCTCATAAGATCAAAAAGTGTTAGGAGTCATGAGGAGGATTTTAAGAGGTTTAAGAGTTTCTTTATCAGAGGAGAAAATGGTCAAAGGATGAAGAGGGAGAAGAAACATGTTGTTTACTATATTTATTAATAATAGCGAGTTAAATAGACGATACACATTAGATCAGATATGGATTATTTTTGTGACCAATCAGATTAGAGATTTTTATTAAAGTGGCCAATGAGTGCATATGTGGGACTGTAAGAAACGTACAGCTTTGTGCACATCTCTGTTATCTCCTGCTCTTCAAGCCTCCTCTCGAAAACGAAGCGTTCATTTTTGGTGCCAGACACTGAGCAAATATTCAGCTGCATTTTATTTCTGCCCATTAAGGAAATGGCCTTTAAAATCAACAGGCTTTTGGCTCCTCCACTGCATTTTCTATCTTCAAATTACCCACCATTTTCATAATCTTTATCTTGGATAAATTCATTTCATTTCACTCGTACTTATAAGGACACATCTGTCAGTGCGTCAGCTTGGGATTTTATCAGATATTTGGAATAAAGAGAGACCTTTTGACGTGGCCAGAAATAAAGCGGTCCAGACATATTATAAAGTATCAATAGCTGGAAAATGTGAAAAATCGCATCCCTAGAAAAGCATGCATTTAAGAAGCATCCAAGAAGCGTTGTCAAGTTTTTTATAAACTTTTTCTAAGTGTAAACACGCTTTAACTTTCAACTGCAAAGAAACTGAAGACCAACAGATGGTAATTGTGTGTCTCAGGAACATGGAGGAATATAAACAGTGTTTGCTTTACATTGCGTAACACCTGCTGAGGAAGATAGAAAGCCCAACCCGTGTGTGTGCGTGTGTGTGTGTGTGTGTGTGTGTGTGTGTGTGTGTGTGTGTGTGTGTGTGTTCACACCTAAGTTTGCTTTACGCTGTTTAATAAAATTATAGAAAAATACTGAAAATCAGAAAAAAACTCTTCAGTCACAACATTGAAGGAAATGAAGTGCGAGTGAAAGATTCACACGATGCGTTACTTTTTACTTCTAAAATCTCACCTATATATAAGTGTCGTCGTCGTTGTTTATTCGGCTGCTTCCTGTCCGTATGCCACAGCGCATCATCAGGTCCTCATATTACACACAGGTTTTTCCTCTCATTTTTACAACCCTCCCATTTTTTATATGGGTTATAAAAGGTTCGAAAGTATTGTGTATAAAATCCTCACTGTAAAAAAAAAAGGTCTGGTTTATTTATTAAAAAACAGATTACACTGGGATTAAACAGTGGGTTAAAAAATATAGCCTTAGGTTACTAATCTTTGCGAAATCACAGGCTGAGACATATTCTTGCAGAAATACACGTGCGCCTTAAAGGGTTTTGTCTTTGTCTGCTTCGTCAGTGATAAGTAAGCCATTCCTGTCCAGATTTTCTGCACATCATGTCTACACAAGTAAAAACACACTTTTATGGAGTCAACAAGAGACAAAAATCAGTGTCAGAGATTTATGCTTTCTTTCAGCTGGACTAAGGTCTGAATATCAGTCCATCCATATCTACGTTCTGTAGCGCTTATGCTACACAGAGAACCTGGAGTCTATTCCTGTGAACCTGGGGCACGATACACCCTGGACGGGGTGTCAACCTATAGCAGGTCACGTCACACACACACTCAGGCAAACTATGGACAATTCTGAAAGGCTAAGCAGACGACAACACGTGTCTTTGGATTGGGGAGAAAACCGGAAAACTCAGAGGAAACTGAGAGAACATGACATGCAAACTCCAAACACACACATACACACACACACACACACACACACACACATAGTGGAGGTGGAAATCACATCCTGGAGTTGTGAGGCAAACATGATCATAATCTTTTTAACGTAACTGGGGACATGCAGTTATAGAAAGACAATCAACGAGTTGTTGAACGTGGCTCAAATCCTTGTTCCCTGAGTTCCTGTTAACTCTGAACTTATTTCTGTTTATTTCCTTGATTAAAACAGTATGCTGTGATTTGTATTAGTCCACAGCAACTTGCCGACAATGTTGAATGGCACGTCATTTTTAAATCCATTTCAAGTTACATTTAATTTTGAGGAACATTGTTATTGAACTTTTAATTAAAAAAACTCATACATTCAATGTGTTATCAGAGATGTAAACAGTTCCCTCGCCAGCTCGTCTTTTGTTTCCCGTCTAACACAGAAAACCTCCTAAAAAATCGCTTAAACCGAAGGCAGACGATTATTTCCGTTACTATAAACGCTAACATTTTAGAACGGACGCGTTCACGTTTGACTTGCAGCTGGAATTAATGTGAGGGCTACGGTTTTAGACATCTATTCAAAATTTGAGGAATTTTAATTTGAGAAGTTAATAGCATTGTGGAATAATAAGGGTTTAAACTAATCCAAAATAACACGAGCATGTGTTCACCTTGACAAATAATGTATAGTGAATTTATAGAACGTCCATAGAAAGCTGTGAGGTTGAAGAAAACGTGTAAAGGTCAAAGACATGATATAGGACTGTGTCTATTGATGCCAAGTGAAAATGTAACTGTTATTAAGCCATACAGCCAAAAGCTTGTGGCCAAAACCTGACCATTACACCCATATGTTTTACTTGAACATCCCATTTCAGATTTAGTTCCCTCGTTGCGGCTCTAAGAACTTCCACCCTTCGGGGAAGGCTTTTTCGGACCATGGCTATAAAGATTTGCTGATACAAGCCCAAACACTGCCAAGCTGCCACAGTCGTTCTCTTGATCGAGCAAGAATTCTGCTCTACTGTAACGTATTTCTGACATGTTGATGATTTCGTCTTCTCTTCAGCCGGAAGAGCATTCGGGGTGCGTTCGGTGTTCAGCGTTCGGTGTTCATTCTATACGTCTCTACAAATGTGCTTCATACTTTGTGGCAACAATTTGGGGAAGAACAAATTATGGTGAGATGGTCAGGTGTTCACAAACCTAGGTAGTCTAGGCATCAGTATGTTTATGGATTAAACTTAAATATAAAATATTGCTCTTGGTTTAGAATCCTAAATGATCTCACACACACACACACACACACACACACACACACACACACACACACACACACCTAGGTAGTCTAGGCATCAGTATATTTATGGATTAAATTTAAATATAAAATATTGCTCTTGGTTTAGAATCCTAAATGATCTCACAGACACACACACACACACACACACACACACACACACACACACACACACACACACACACACACACACACCTAGGTAGTCTAGGCATCAGTATGTTTATGGATTAAATGTAAATATAAAAATTGCTCTTGGTTTAGAATCCTAAATGATCTCATACACACAGACACACACACACACACACACACACACACACACACACACACACACACACACACATCAGTATGGTTACAGATTAAACAGAAAATACTGCTCATGGTTTAGAATACTAAATGAACTCACATACATACATACACACACACACATACAGTACACACACGCACACACACACACACAAACCTAGGTAGTCTAGGCATGTTTATGGATTAAATTTAAGAAAATATTGTTCTTGGTTTAGAATCCTAAATGAACACACACACACACACACACACACACACACACACACACACACACACACACACACAAACCTAGGTACTCTAGGCATGTTTATGGATTAAATTTAATAAAATATTGTTCTTGGTTTTCAATCCTAAATGAACTCACATACACACACATACACACACACACACATACACACACACATACACACACACACACACACACACACACACACACACACACACACACACACACACACACACACACACCATGATGGTTCAGAATTATAATAGCTGGCTGATTTTTCTCCACTGATTAACACACATTCGTGTTTCTTCTGGTTCTTTTAAAAAAAAACAACAACACCAACACTGGAAACACGTGCTGTTCTCGGTCACGTGTCGCAAACCTGCCTAAACACAACACAGAAGGCTAGAACAGAGAACGAGTGACATGAGCGGGAGCCAATCAGAGCAAAGAATTCCGGGTAGCAACAAAAATAAACGTGAACCTCTCGACCAATCAGGAAGCGCAGAGAGGCGTTCCGTATTTCGCTGCACTGCCTGTTTACTTCCGTCAATATTAGAAGGGAAGAGAGAAGAAATTTGTTGCAGGAACAAAGAGGAATCGCGGTGAGGAAAGTTTTGTCATTCGGATGTTGTTCAGTCTGACGCGTGTGTGTCCTGACAAAGCGCTGTCAGTGGTGTGTGTTTGAGTTGTTCCTCTGTATAAAGGTCTGTATGTAAACTAGCCTTGTTACATAAACAAACAAACAAACAAACAAACAAACAACATGACAAACTTTCACCTTTTTTTGTCATCTTCATGTTTATATTTGTGTTTTCTTTCTCTGTCATGGTGAAGATGCCGTTTTTGGGACAAGACTGGAGATCTCCAGGCTGGAGTTGGATCAAAACTGAGGATGGATGGAAACCTTTTGAGTTTTTTGGGGCACAAAGTAAAGGATTTCATCTGGAAGAGTAAGTCACCTAATTACAGTATTACACATTTAGCTCATCTAAACATACCGATCGGAAGGTTGTGAGTTCGATTCCCATGTCCACTAAGCTGCCCTTAACCCTCAATTTCTCAGTTGTATAAAAATGAGATAATGTAAGCTCGCTCTGGATAAAGGTGTCTGCTAAGATAATGGAAATCTGTGGTTAAGGTGTTGGGCTACCGATCGGAAGGTTGTGAGTTCGATTCCCATGTCCACTAAGCTGCCCTTAACCCTCAAATGCTCAGTTGTACAAAAATGAGATGATGATGGAAATCTGTGGTTAAGGTGTTGAGCTACCGATCAGAAGGTTGTGAGTTTGATTCCCATGTCCACCAAGGGCCACTGTTGGGCTCCTGAGCAAGGCCCCTAAACCTCAACTGCATAGCTGTATAAAAATGAGATAAAATGTAAGTCACTCTGGATAAAGGTGTTTGCTAAGATGCTGGAAATACTTGTGGTTAAGGTGTTGGGCTATCGATCGGAAGGTTGTGAGTTCGATTCCCATGTCCACTAAGCTGCCCTTAACCCTCAAATGCTCAGTTGTACAAAAATGAGATGATGATGGAAATCTGTGGTTAAGGTGTTGAGCTACCGATCGGAAGGTTGTGAGTTTGATTCCCATGTCCACCAAGGGCCACTGTTGGGCTCCTGAGCAAGGCTGCATAGCTGTATAAAAATGAGATAAAATGTAAGTCACTCTGGATAAAGATGTTTGCTAAGATGCTGGAAATACTTGTGGTTAAGGTGTTGGGCTATCGATCGGAAGGTTGTGAGTTCGATTCCCATGTTCACTAAGCTGCCCTTAACACTCAATTGCTCAGTTGTATAAAAATGAGATAATGTAAGTCGCTCGTGATAAAGGTGTCTGCAAAAATAATGTATATGTAAAAAAAAAAAAAAAAAAAGCGTATAAAGAAGGCAGAGAAGCATAAAGGAGCTCGTTGGATTTAATCACATTACACATCGGGAGACAAACAAACAAACTACTTCACTGTAACCTTATCACTGTAAAATATACATTATATTAATGTATGCATCTGGAATATAACAGATTTTTCCAGAACCTTACTGGTTTTTCCGTTCTAAAGCTTTCTAAATATCTTTTTCCATCTAATATTTTTTTTAATCACTTTTATAACGAATGAAACGATTCAAATCCTGGCAAAAAAAAAATACAGTCGTTATAATATTATTATTATTTAAAAATACGTCTCATTAAATGTGAAGTATTTCCTCAATACCTCTTTTCCCTAAAAGGTTTTGACTGTTGTTGTATTCACATGATGATGATATTAGTTTCAGCCTCGGGGTTAAAGTCGTCTTACGGTCTTCGGTATTTGCTGCACTTAGTCTTGCATTAAAAAGAAACGGTACAGAGTCCATATCCTGATGCCTGAACATCTCATTATAAAACAGGATCTGATCTGGGATCTGGGATCTGGGATCGACTCTACGGTTAATTATTTATTTATTAGGTGTCTGAGACAGAATGGACTCTTGATTCAACATTGTGTATATAAGTGGTCAAAAAAAACCTTTATGTCCTTTCGAGAGTCTGTCACTTTCCTAGTTAAACAGTAGGAAATGTGTGTGTGTGTGTGTGTGTGTGTGTGTGTGTGTGTGTGTGTGTGTGTGTGTGTGTGTGTGTACAAATATAGTTTTGTGTAGCAGCTAAGTGCTTTTGTGTCCAATCAGCCTGGACAGACATGAGTGGTGCGTAATAACCTCTAATTACAGCTCAAAAATTGAGGTAAGGTTTCATTTGGGCTTCGTGAAAGTGCACACACACAGGAAGTGAGGAGGTTTTGACACGTGGACGTGTCTATATTCAACACTCCGAGGAGTATTATTGTTTTCTCTTTTGACCAAAAACGGGTCCACACACACACACACACACACACACACACACACACACACACACACACACACACACACACACACACACACACACACACACACACAGACACACACACACACACACACCTACATGTTTTAAGGCAGTAATCCAATTCACCGCACACGTTTACGGATAATGAAGCGTTTCGATGCAGCAGAACAAACGAGCGTCTCTTTTATTCGATTTAGTTTAATCCGATTTGGTCGAGTCGAGATACGAGGAAGAAATCTTGAGAGGAAACAGACTCATGACAGAACCTGTTCTGTCTGGGTGACACCAGACGGAAATCATGACACTTCTACGTTAAAACTAGAAGGAATTCAGAAATGCTTCTTGTCCATAAGTTGCTGTAAAGCTCCTGGTTACACAGTTGTGGGTTTCGAACATATAGTACGCAGTCTTTATGTTCGCACGCTCCGGTGTTACTCGGATGAAGATGGGTTCAGGTTTGAGTCTGGATCCTCTTAAGGTTCTTCCTCGTATCGTCTCAGGGAGTTTTTCCTCAACAAAAGGAAAACTTTTGCTCATTAGGGATCAGTTTAATGTTAAACTTTAGACATTTCTTAAAGGACGTTTTACAAAATGTAAAGTGCAAAAGGCACGAAATTATTCATCCTCGTCTCACCGTGTCCATCATTTCTTCAGAATATGGTTTAAAGTAAACCGTAGCTAAAGTTAGCTAAAAAAAAAAAAAAAAAGATTCATTGGCTGCTCATGATCTATTTACTTATTTATTTACCTATTTTATTTATTTATTTATTTATCTGCCTACCTGTTTGGTTATTTATTTATTTATATTAATTTTAATAAAATTTGTGGCTTTTAAATTTTTGAAGAAAAAAAAAACGCAAAATGATTTCTTAGCTCAACAATAATCAGATAACTGTTTGTATAATAATAATAATATTGTTGTTGTTTTTGTTGTTGTTGTTGTTATTATTATTATTATTATTATTATTATTATTATTATTATTATTATTATTATTATTATTATTATTATTATTATTGTGTTTGTTTAATGACATGGAAGTCGATTGTGCCCGGACTTCCCAGTATTTAGTTTTGACGTCAATAAGCGACTAAAGATTAACTGCCTGTGCTCAGAATCATTTTTCACATCCATGCCTGTCTTTTTTTTTTTTCCTTTTTCTTTTCTTCTTCCTTCTTTACTACAGACTCGACAACGAAAACAAAGAGAACGTATATGTGGAACACGTGTGTGAAGTAGCTGCCAAGAAAAGGAAGAAGGATTTGGTGAACAACAACACAAAATCACAGTGTGAGTACCATCTGTCAGCGTAATACATCTCAACATCTAGTAGTAAAAGATGGTGACTATCTTGTTGTTGTAGACTGAGTCAGGATTTCCATTTATGGGAAAGCCGGATAACCGACGAGCGATGGCCGAGCGCCGGTGCGCGCTCGCCGCTTTAATCTGGCTCGCATACCAGCGTGGTAGGAAATAATCTGAACCTGCCTGTGAGAGCACAGCCATTACCCTTCTCGACCCTCATTATCTCCATATCTCACGCATGGGATGGATCAGAACATACGGCTGCTGCTCCTACAGCCCTGCACACGGGATATAATCACTTGCATTTTGAGGTTTTTGGCTCTGATTCCATCTGTTGTGGAAATCTGACATTTGTCTGCAAATAAAACACTCCGATGCCATCGCCACAACTTCCCCATATTTGGCATGGAATCGTCTGCTGTTCCCCAAAGGCATGCAGGCATACCAGCCTTTTTTTTTTCAGCCGCATCGTGTGATTTAATTTAATCTAAGCAATAGTGCTGAGAAAAATCCGTACCTTTTCCGAACAGTACGGAATCGATTCTCCACGTAAACAGCCAAGACGAAAACAGCGCAGGTTGTTCGTCACAGTAAAAAAAAAGAATAAAACAAACCCCCGGAGCTGACGACTCCTTCTATAAATATCAAATAAACATTTCCTGACAGAAATTCTCCTCGTATCAATGAACACACCTCATTCTTGGTTAAATAACTGCAATTATTTTGATTAACGGTACAGTAATCCCTCGCCACTTCGCGGTTCGAGTTTCGCGGCTTCGGTGCATCGCCGATTTTTAAAAAATATTCATCGAAAAATTCAAATAAAAACGGTTTCCCAGAATGCCAGAGGCTTCGTACATACCCACGGGCACTCAGACAAGGCACATGATTGGTTCCCAGCGCGAGATCTGAGCTGATTGGCTGCGCTTCGTCGCATCCTCTCCCAGCTTCTTCCCTTGTTGTATCTCTTTTCGTTAAGCCCTTACGATGCCTCCTAAGCGCCGTGCCCCTGCAACAGATTCCTCTAGTGAGCCCAAGAGGAAGATGAAGATGGTGACCATCAGTGAAAAGGTTAAACTTAGGGCCAATCCTACTTCGCGGATTTTCACCTATCGTGAGGGGATCCGGTCCTCATTAACCGCGATAAACGAGGGATCACTGTATACGATTTCTTTTAGGTCATGTCGAGCGTCCGCTAAACCGTCCCGAGTCCGTGCGAACGAGCTGTTGCTATAGAAACGATGATTCTTTAAGCTGCCTTCTTAATTGTTTGAGTGTTTTAAAAAACACTTTCACACCGGAGACTTCTTTCATAATCGTGAAATAAACATCTTACGGAAAATCGAAACCCATAGAGTTACGACGCCGGAGGAAACTAAACGTACGGATATAAACCCGGAGCTGCGTCCCAAATCGCACGCTCGTACGCCACACGACGTTCCGCTGTACACTCAGTACGCTCTGTGCCGTACTCTCATTGACCGATGAATCTGTTGTGTGTTTAGTTCTGTACAAGGAGCGGTGGATCTACGTTCAGAAAGAGAGCACGAGAGAGGTGAGCCATCCATTCTACACTACACCGGTCCTTCCTGAAGGTCAGAAAACAACTGTAAACATGTCTTTTATTTGTGTGTGTGTGTGTATGTGTGTGTGTGGTGGTGTAGAGACATGGCTACTGTACACTTGGGGAAGCTTTCAACAGGCTGGACTTCTCCACCGCCATACAGGACATGCGCAGATTCAACTACGTGGTCAAAGTATGAGATTCTGCTTCATTTATACGGTCTGACTTTACTTGCGCGTGGCTTCGTGTGTCACTGGCTGACTCACATTTGTGTGTGTGTGTGTGTGTGTGTGTAGCTGCTGCATCTAATCGCCAAGTCCCAGCTGACGTCTTTGAGCGGAGCCGCTCAGAAAAACTACTTCAACGTGCTGGAGAAGATCGTGAGAAAGGGTGAGAGACGGGACAGAAACTGGGCTTTACTTATTCGAGCGTAAGAACGATGTGGGAGGGTAAACGCAGCTGCCTCTTATCTATAAGGATGAGAGGTTCGCGTCCTGGCTCTGATCTACGTGCAGGAGTTTGCATGTTCTTTAAGTGCTTGGATGGTTTCCTCCAGGATCTCTGGTTTTCTCTTCTAGTCCACAAATTAGGCAGAAAATATCAAAAAAACAAAACAGATTTCCGAAGCAAATAGAAACCCTCATGTTAGAATAGTTTTGTTGCCATACTTGTTTTATTTAATAATGTTTTGGGTTTTTTAAAGCTGTGGACGATCATCAGAACCCGAGGCTGATTAAAGCCTTACTGCAGGACCTCAGCTCAGTTCTCGGGGCTCTCATCCGGGAAGTGGGCAAGTCTGTGCTCGTAGGGAACATCAACATCTGGCTGTGCCGCCTGGAAACCATTCACAACTGGCAACATCAGCTCAACAATTTACAGATCCCCAAGGTATCGTGTGTGTATGTGCGTGTGTGTGTGTATGTGCGTGTGTGTGCTTGTGTGTGTGTATGTATGTGTGTGTGTATGTATGTGTGTGTGTGTGTGTGTATGTACAGTATGTATGTATGTAACAATTTACAGATCCCTAAGGTATTGTGTGTGTGTATGTGCGTGTGTATGTACAGTATGTATGTATGTATGTAATAATTTACAGATCCCTAAGGTATTGTGTGTGTGTGTATGTGCGTGTGTATGTACAGTATGTATGTATGTATGTAATAATTTACAGATCCCTAAGGTATTGTGTGTGTGTGTATGTGCGTGTGCCGCTTTTTGAGTAAAGGGGTTCTTCTGGGACGATGGCCATCGTCCCAGAAGAACCCCTTTACTCAAAAAAGTGGCACATCACAGCCAGACTGAGGTTTGCCCGTGAACATATGAAAGGTAAAGATGTGAATAATGCACATAGATGTTGCTTATGTTTGGCGAAGAAAGGGTGAGGCCTTCAACCCTAAGAACACAGTTCCCACAGTTAAACATGGTGGTGGGAGCATCATGCTGTGGGGCTGTTTTGCAGCTTCAGGCACAGGGTGCCTTGTTCGGGTGCATGGCATCATCAAAAATGAAAATTATATTGACATTTTGAGGGATAATGTGCAGAAATCTGCTCGTAGTCTAGCCTGAGGTCGTCGCTGGGCCTTTCAACAAGACAATGATCCAAAGCATACATCGTAATTGGTCCAACAGTTCCTGAAGGATACCAAAACCAAGGGTCCTGGAGTGGTCAGCACAGAGACCAGACCTCAATCCTATTGAGAATCTGGCGAGTGCGCAAAGTGAATGTCCATGCTCGGAAACCATGCAATTTGGACCAGCTGGAGCAATTTGCAATGAAAGAATGGGCTAAAATCACTCAGGAGACCTGTGCCAACCTAGTACAGAACTACTCTAAGAGGTTGTTGTCAGTTGTGGCTCAGAAAGGGTACACTATTGACTATTAATGACCAGGGTCTAATAATTTTGGACGTTTCATTTTTGCCCTTTCTTGTTTCAACTCACTATTTCAATTAAATATGCTAATCAAACTTAGTGGACATATTGTCTTTGTTATTTTGGAAACAAATACACTATAAAACATTTGTTGTTAATGGTCATTTCCATGGAGAAATCAAGAGTTTTGTCTAATTTCATAAGGGGGCTAATAATTTTGGCCTCAACTGTATGTATGTGTATGTATGTGTCTGTGTGTGTGTGTGTGTGTGTATGTGTGTGTGTGTGTGTGTGTGTGTGTGTGTGTATGTGTGTATATACGTGTGTGTGTGTATATACGTGTGTGTGTTTGTGTTTATATATGTGTGTGTGTATATGTGTGTGTGTGTGTGTGTATATGTGTGTGTGTGTGTGTGTGTGTGTGTGTGTGTGTGTGTGTGTGTGTGTGTGTGTGTGTGTGTGTGTTGAATTAGTGAACAGTTTAAGCAGGATTAAGCAGGGAAATAATTCACTTGGGGTTTGTAATTATAACTTCGCTTCACACCGAGCTGCATCACAGCATGGTGTCGTTGATTACTTTCCTATTTCAGCATGACATGTTAGGTTTTATTCCCTACATGGTGTTTTCTTGTCATGTTGGAATTCTAGTAATTACGAGTTTCTGACTTGTTCACAACTGGTAATTTGTGTTTATGGTATATTTGCAATTACACACAATTGGGAGAGTGTGACATTGTGTCATAAACACACACACACACACACACACACACACACACACGCATGCAAGTGAACCAGTTAATGTCAAACGGCTCGTGTCTTGACAGCATAACGAATAGTTCAGCATCGTAAGTTTTCCGAGGCAGCATCGCCATAGAAACTATCATGTACTCGCACGAGTCGTCATGTCGTAATTGACTCGTAATGAAGCTCTCGTTTCATTTCCAGCGAATCTCCAACGGCATGACACTGAGTGACCTTCCGTTGCACATGCAGAACAACATCCTGTACAAGTTCAGCGATGCCTGTGACATCATCAATCTGGGACAAGCCACGCCCACACTGCACATGCTCAGCGAGGATCGGCAGCTGTGGAAGAAGCTGTGCCAGTTTCACTTTGCTGAGAAACAGGTGACAAAGTGATTTGAAAAAAATTTTTTTATTTTATTCTTAAGTTCAACACAGGAAGGTTTGGGGAAAGTTTAGGGAAGAGTTTCTTCAGCTAGTCCCTTGACACGGTGTGAACTGTCCTGTAAATGCTGTAGTGACGCCGTCGTGACGGCGCCGGAAATAGACGTAAGGTGTGCTGTACACACCCCAGTGAATGAGCGGTTACTATAGAAACGGTGACGCATCACATCCAACATATAGATATAAACCTTACGGACAGCGATTCGACTGTCCGAGCTGCTGTTAGAGAAATAAAACTACTGAGAAATAACTGTGAGAGAAAGCTGTAGAACTTTCGAAAGCTCAGTTGTATAAAAATGGAAGTCGCTCTGGATAAGGGCTTCTGCCAAACGCCGGTAACGTAAATTAAACTGCGTCTGATAAGATGTTGATTTAACTAAATCCACAAGGGGGCGGTGTAGCTGAAAATCCAGCGGTGGTGCTGTGTTTCTCAGGAACTCTGTGACAGATACTGTGTCTGTTAAATGGCATTAAAGTGATCGTGTGTGTGTGTGTGTGTGTGCGTGTGTGTAGTTCTGCAGGCACCTGATTATGTCCGAGAAAGGTCACGTAGACTGGAAGTTGATGTTCTTCACGCTGCAGAAGTACTACCCAAAGAAGGAGCAGTACGGCGACACACTCCACTTCTGCAGACACTGTAGCATCCTTTTCTGGAAGGTAAACACCGCTAACGACAATATGTCAGCCGTCGGATTTTCAATCACGACACGCTGTTTTGACGAGTACAGCCAATAAGATCCCGATAGAGATCAACTGCACTGGGATAAGTACGTCAAGCTTCCGGGGATAAAGGTTTATTCACAAATGTAACACATTATATAAACATGAACTGTGAGGAAGACCTGACTGATATGTCGCTTAAAGGATCAGTTCTCAGCACCAGGGACAGCAACACGTTATATATAATCAACATTTATGTTATAGATCCCTAAATGTTAACTAATCAAGATTAGATGCTTCTCGTCAGTCGCTCAATCTTTTGTTTGTTCCCCAACATTAAAGGAGGGGTCTCCGATATTTGAGAAATGCTACAGAAAACCGAGTCAGGCCACCAAACAAAACAAAAATCAAAACAAACTTGTAGCAAATGAGCAGAAAGGGGCGTGTCTTGTCATGTCTTGTCAATATGCGGCGGAGAGAGTGTTCAGTGCGCATGTGTGACATTAGCAGAAAGCGGTTTTAACAGTGATATGGAGGATAAAAACAAAGAAAGAAAGAGAAGAAAGACTTACAATAAGGCAAGAAGTAGGACGTGTTAATATAGGATCAGCTTTCCAGCGCTGGAGAGAACTGAAGGAGCAGGAAGTTGGCCACATATTCACAGGTTGGAGTTTCCCCGAGTCAATAACTCCTGAGCTAAACGCTGTTACTACACAAATAACACCTCTTTTCTATCGTAGTAATGTAGAGACGCAGCTACAACCGCGTTTTGTGTAGTAACAGCGTTTAGCTCAGGAGTTATCGACTCGGGAAACTCCGACCTGTGAATATGCGCACATGCACACACGTGCACTGAACACTCTCTCCGCCCATATTGATAAGACCCGCCCCTTTCTGCTCATTGGCTACACGTTTGTTTTGATTTCTGTTTTGTTCGGTGGCCCGACTCAGTTTCCTGAAACATTTCTCAAATATCGGAGACCCCACCTTTAATGTTACTCTAGGTACACTCACTGACCACTTTATTAGGAACCCCTGTACATCTGTCTCATGAGGCAGCAGTTTACGCAGGAATCTTCAGGCTCAGATTAGGTTTAAAATAAAAGCTGGGATTTGCTGTTATAGGTGAACAGTCATGGATTATCATCCTTTATCCACAAGGGTTTAATTTCCGTTCAGAATTCTTGATTCTGATTGGTCAGAAGGTATTGAGAGTAACACAGGTTTGTTGTATAAAGAAGAAGATTGTTGATATGGTAAAATTCATCAAAACACTGCTGTGCTCTGATCCAAAACACCCTTCACCTCTTCTGTAACCTTTAACCTTTTCCATTTGCCCTTCTTTAATGTGCTGCTGAATCGCTTTACCGTTCCGACCCCCGGCTTCTTCCCACCAAAAGGACCGACACGTGGCTTTGCTCTTCAAGGTACATTCATGACTCTCGTCGTTCGCTCTGTGTTTGTGTCGGTGTCTTTCGTCCTGTACAGGCCCTCCTGTCTGTCTGTCTGTCTGTCCGTCTGTCTGTCTGTCTGTCTGTCTGCCGTCTGTCTGTCTGTCTGTCCGTCTGTCTGTCTGTCTGTCCGTCTGTCCTCTCTTGTGCTTCATTTCTCTCCGATCGCTCACAGTTTGAACTCTTTACACATCAGGAAGCATGTCTTAGCTTTCACACACGTTTTTGGTGAACTGGTGGGAATAAAAACACGGGCGCTGTTTAGGTTTTACTTAAAGCTAACTTGTTCATCGTGGCAGTGAAACGTGATTGGTTGCCACAGGTTGAGTTCTCAATTCCGATTGGTTGTAAGGTATCGATGTTTTTGTTATAACAGCAGCACTAACAGTAGTTACAAGACAATTCTCCTGTCGATATGGTTTTCGGTACAGAGACGTTTCTTTAGCGTTTAGGGAAGGAGTCTCTAGTGTCAGTGCTTTGTACCAGTCAGTTATTATCTGCTAGAGAACATTCTAGAGGACAAGAGACATTCTGTCCTGTGTAACACCACAAGCTGTGTGTTTATGATGGAATAAAGTGATGAGATGTTTCATGGACATTCACTAAATGGATAAAATGCATGATGTGTTTCATCCATGCTGCCTAGTTAATCTCTCTCTCTCTCTCTCTCTCTCGCTCTCTCTATCTGTCTCTCTTGCTCTCTCCCTCTCTCTCTGTCTCACTTTCTCTATTTCTCCCTCTCGCTCTCTCTCTCTGTCTCAACTTCCTCTATTTCTCTCTCTGTCTCTATCACTCTCTCCCTCTCCCTCCGTCTCACTATCTCTATTTATCCCTCTCTCTCGCTCTCTCCCTCTCTTTCTCACCTTCTCTCTCTTTCTCCCTCTCTCTCTCGCTCTCTGTCTCTCTCCCTCTCTCTGTCTCCCACTCTCCCTGTCTCTGTCTCACTCTCTCTGTCTGTCTCTCTCTCTCTCATTCTGTCTGTCTCACTCTGTCTCTCTGTCTCCCACTCTCCGTCTCTCTCTCCCTCTCTGTCTCACTTTCTCTGTTTCTCTCTCTCTATCGCTCTCTCCCTCTCTCTCCATCTCACTTTCTCTATTTCTCTCTCTCGCTTTCTCCCTCTCTTTCTCTGTCTCACCTTCTCTCTCTATTTCTCTCTCTCTGTCTCTATCGCTCTCTCCGTCTCACTTTCTCTATTTCTCCCTCTCTCTCTCTGTCTCCCTCTCTCTCTGTCTCTGTATCACTCCCTCTGTGTCTGTCTCAGGACTCGGGACACCCTTGCACAGCCAACGACCCTGACAGCTGCCTCACACCCGTCTCGCCTCAGCACTTCATTGACCTCTTCAAGTTCTGAAGTCTGCTGCACGACGAAGTCCGACCCAATAAACACCCGAGTTTTCACTCCTGACACTCATTTCACCCCCCTCCCCCTCACTACAGACCGCACTTTTTCCTTCTCTCCTTCCCGTTAGCAGCAGTGTGGGAGCGAGCTGACGTTCCTCTCGTTCCTTTCCCGTGTTTGCCATCATCGAACAACCGGCCTTCTTTTTTTTACATCCGAACCTTAAGGGCTTATTAATTCTAAAGATGTCAGTGTGTTAGTGTTTCTCATTTGTATCGTTTTTATTTTTTCCCAGTCTCACATTCAGTACTGGTTTGTGGACGAGTTGGATGAAATTAATAAAGAAGCTTTGCTGCATGCTGTAGTGGGAGACCCGCAGGAAAAATACAGAAAACCGTCGGGAGAAACAGAACAAGGTTTTTTAGTAGTAACCGGATGCATGTTGACGTAGCCGTGATGTCGAGTCGATCCTCGTCGTCTTGTGTCGTGCATTTTATCAGACCTGTTTCACACTAAAGTGTACATTTGCACCAGTTGCTTTTTGTCATATCAATCAGTGACTTTTTATGATACACTTTTTTTCTCAAAAAAAAAAAAAAATGATGTAAGAACTGCTATTTATGAGCTAATGTATTTTATATCCTTTCTTTTGCACTTTGTAATAATTCTTTAATAATCCCGGGACGTCTGTGTAACGGATCGAAGTTGATGGTACTATTAAAGATCTGCTAAAATAAATAAATATATATGAAAAAAATGATTAAAGTTTTCATGGAGGAAAAAAAAAAATCTCATTCAATTGTAAACACACGCTTTTACACTGAAGGCTGACGAACAGATCAGCCATTTTGTTTACTTTCTAATTGTGTAGATATTTTAACTTTATTGTTTATCGTCATCTGATCAAAGATGAGAAGCCAAAACAACAAACGTGATGTTTGTTTCGTGTGAATTCATAGTCTGATCTTCTTGGACAGACGAGCCAAATAATAAGGCTCACTTAAAAAAAAAGAGTCGACTCTTTTGACTCCCAGTTCCCAACTCGTTCTAACTTCCTAGGACTCGAACGCGTCGGCTGTAATCTGTGATTTGAGGCCTTCGGGAGCCCAAAGAGTTGACTCCAAAATGACTCATTCGATTCATTTGTTGCCCGAGCGGCTTGCTGGCATTTTGTTCTAATCTGAACAATTTGGTGAGAAAAGACAAATTTGACTCACTGAAAGTCAAAGCGAGGTGCACGGTGGCTTAGTGGTTAGAACGTTCGCCTCATACCTCCAGGGTTGGGGGTTCGATTCCCACCTCCGCCTTGTGTGTGTGGAGTTTGCATGTTCTCCCCGTGCCTCGGGGGTTTCCTCCGGGTAATCCGGTTTCCTCCCCCGGTCCAAAGACATGCATGGTAGGTTGATTGACATCTCTGGAAAATTGTCCGTAGTGTGTGTGTGTGTGTGTGAGTGAATGAGAGTGTGTGTGTGCCCTGCGATGGGTTGGCACTCCGTCCAGGGTGTACCCTGCCTCGATGCCCGATGACGCCTGAGATAGGCACAGGCTCCCCGTGACCCGAGAAGTTCAGATAAGTGGTAGAAAATGAATGAATGAATGAACGAATGAATGAAAGTCAAAGCTGAGTCTCCGTGTCAGAATTGGCTTTTTTTGGCTCCCAAGCAACTCGTTGCCATTTCGTTTCTAAAATGCGTAATAACCGGCTCTTATGCTTTTAATGCTTAAAAGGGTCGACTCATAAATTCACAAGCTTTGTTTTTTCATCTCCTTACCAGTAATAAGCGACTCATTGGCTAACGAGCTAGGAGTCGAATTCTTTAGGTGAGTCAGATCATTTAGCTCGGCTCAATAATACGAGCCAAGTGATTCGGTGCACCGAAAAAAAGAACCGAGGTCCGAACGCCATTCAGCACAGTCTGGTGTCCGTCAACACCGGCTTCAGTGTAAAGAGTCGTGACTAAACGTGTGGCAGAACAGAAGGTCCCAAACAAACAGCAGCTTCTCAATGTTCAGGTAAATTCCTTAACAAAATCGAAGTAACCACGACTGTCAGAAGAAGCTTTATTCGGAATCAAAAGTCTGGTGATAAAACCAAATGACAAGCAGAATTTAGACAAATGTCTACAAACAGAAAAATCAATTAAAGTCCATTAACACCCCCCCCCCCAATTATAACTTAATAAAGGACTGACAATGTGCTAGCATAAACAAACCATCAGTAGAATTTGACAAGCATGATTGTCTCGGGTAAATTTTCTGTTCACTCAGTGAAGATTTGGGAACGTGTGTGTGTGTGTGTGTGTGTGTGTTGGAATCAGATCAGTGGAAGTTCTCAGAATCCCTGATGTGTGCTACAAGGTATTGAGGCCTGAATAATGAAGCTTCATCGTAATATCGTTCAGGATTTTGCGCTAATTCCCACATCTCACAACCCTAAAAAAAAAAAAAACTAATAATAATAATAATAAATAATAATTGGATGACCTTTCATGACTCGTCAGCAGCAAATCAGGTGAATTTGCCATTTAGTTCTAATTTAACTCCCTTTCGGTCTAACGATGAGACGTAGAAGACAATGCAGCATCAGTAGCAGTTCAGTAGTTTCGTTCGTTCATTCGCTCTTTTTTTTTTTTTTTTTTAAGGCTCAAGAGGAGGAAGGGAACGGATTTCTTACAGCAGTAGAGCTTTCGTTAGGCAGTGACAAAGGGTCGAGGATTAGGGTCGAGGTTTACCCCGCAGACGTGCCAACCCTGAAGAGGAAAGGTGCCCAGCCTCATGGGTAATGACGTGAAGCAGGGTTTCGTCATGACCATAATGTGGACCAGACATTACAAAATGTAAACGGTTCTAGTCTGATCATCCTAAATAAAACTGACAGACAGGAAACTTTTCCTCCACATGATGGTTCATGTGTAAAACCCTGTATATATGAGTATGAGCACTCCAGATCCCGTAGTCACTGGGGCTTGAGCAGACGTTTGAACACGTCTGTGCCGCGGGAGAACAGCGTTTTCCTCACATTCAGATTATCGTAAGCACTGACGACGGTTTGTACAACCGTTCGGCGTTTTTTTTCTTTTTCTTTCGGCTGATTAAGACACGTGTCTTTTATACTGTAGCCGAGCCAAACGTGCGTCAGATGGATCTGATTTAGCGTTAGCAATTTTAACTTCAAAGTGATGTCAAACTCGTCGGCTCCTCGTTTCAGCAAAAAAAAAAATATATACTGTATATATATAATAATAATCTTGTCATTGTTACTAAATTTGACATAGGGAAAGAGGCGGAGCTTCCACTGTGGTCAATTAATCAATCTCTCCAGGGTTTAGTTTCACAATTTTGTACTTTTGTTTGGACCAAAACGTGTCATGTGTACAATCACATCACATTGGCATTCAGCCAAACCGCTCTTTGATTCACGTGCATGAAGACTACAGCTATCGTAAAAAAAGTCATGACATACGAGTCTATACAGGCGTTGCGGCAAAATCCATCAGTTTGGTCACAGCAATGACAAAAAAAAAGGGTTTGATTAATATCAGGGGGGTTTAAAAGACCTACATCAATTTCAGTCACGAAGGAAAAAAAAAAAAGAAGATGAGCAGGTCTGCATCTGCACCGCCTTGAATTAACTGCTCTGAACACCTGAGTTGGGAGATTGTACCCACAGCATGAAGGGGTGTTGTGAATGACGCTCGTTTCCTGTGACGGTTGATGAGACAAAGGCGTTAATGTAGGTACAGTACTGCGTGGTGCTCACAGTCAGGTGGTGTAAGGCATTGTTTTGTTTTGAAAAGATTTCCGTCACATTCGCCGCTGAATCGGTACTAAATCTGAACATCCCGATTGGTTTAGAGCTCTATAAGGCACAGTAGTCTCTTACGTCGCCCCCTGTCTGTGGATTCGAGCAATCGGTCAAACGATTAAAAGATTTAAGGCTGACTTCAATTCGTTATTAGGATTAAATACGAAACGATTTGGTCTAATGTTAGTAAGCGTTTCAGTGCCGCGGTCTTGCGCAAAAAAGGCAGCAGGTATGGTGAAGTGTGTCCGTTAGCTCGGTGTGTCCTTCAAGGGAAACGGATTAATAGTATTGTTTTAGACTTAGCAACAACAAAATATGGCAATTTCTGCTTTTTTAAAAAAAGCCATTAGGTCCTGTGTAGTTTTAAGACCTACAAAACAACCCACCCAATCATCAAGTACACACAACAGGGGCACGTCTTGTGATGTTTTTTTTTTTTTTTGCTTCTGTGCATGCTATCCGATCTCAGTTACGTTTCCATGCGCTTGAGTGTTTGGTGTTTATATGAGGTCTGTGAGTAAGCTGGATTTCTCATTTAAGCCCCTCCCACGCACTCTCTGATTGGCTCCCGGGGCTGCGGCGTCGCACTGCCGCCAGTTTGTCTCGAGCACGTGCAGCCCACTGCGAGGGTCCTGTAGCTTGGGGTTCGCTCAGACTGGCGTAACGCGAAGAGTCTTCTTCCGAGCCGATGCCCGTCCAGGACGGCAGGGTCAGAGAGCCAGGCAGAGAGAGCGACAGCCCTGTAGAGAGCGGGGAGTCAATCTTCTTCCCCTCCCCCTCGCTTCTCTTCCCCTCAGCTTCCTCGCCCAGCTGCGGTGGCTCCCATCCCTCCATCCTGTCCATCTTCCGGTTCGGAGTGATCTGACGCATGGTCATGGTGATGCTGTCCCAAAGGCCCACACGATCTTTCTCCGAGTGAGCTTTACCTTTCTCCTTCTCCTTCTCTTTTTCCTCCTCCAGGTTCTTCTTAGCAGACCTGAGAGAAGAAGAAGAAAGAAACAATTCTACACTTTTAGATGAAACAACTTCTGTTTGAAACAAACAAACAAACAAAACAAAATGTGCAGGTCTTTATATATAACTCTAATAATCAGTATGAAAGAAGTCACATGTTATACAAGCTATCCTGATTCCTGAAGCCCCTCCTTAACAAGCCCTTTGCTCCGCCCCCTGTCGGTCTGTTCGGGAAATAAGACATGGCGGAATCTGGAAAGCGCCCGGCGCGGCCGGATACTTTTCCAAAAACCTGACACGAGAGAGAGTAAAAGCAGAATAATAATAAAAAAAGCTGAAAGCAGCATCTTCTGGGCCAAGAGCTCTGACTCAGCGAGCCACACATTCACAGACGCACGACAGTTGTTGCCTAAGCGATCTCAGGCAAGCAGAGACCAAACTTTAGGCACAGGAATTTAAGAGTGATCCATATTTTCACTCGTGTTTTCACTACGGATGCTGGTGGAAGCCTTGAGCGTAGCAGGAAGGTTAGAAATGAACAAACGGGCATCGGGTGGCTTTGAAGCTGCAGCTGCTGTGTCATTGCTGTAACTTGTGGTGTTGTCTGTTGATCTTATGACCTTCAGTCAGGTGTCAGGATGATGGGGTACAAACTGCACAGCATTTGGTGCAGGAGCAGCGGTAAGGACGGTTAAAGGCAAGCGATTTTAGTACCGTACTTTCCGCACTATAAGGCGCACCTAAAAGCCTTAGATCTTCTCAAAGATTAGCGATAATCGATAATGCGCCTTGTTTGTGCACTGGGTTCCAAAAATCGGTATAATTCGGTAAGCGCTCTACTCGATTGACTGTCGTATACAGCGTACGCTGGCAGCGATAAACCGACCAGAGAACATCGTGTAATACGTACGGTACGTACGCTTACCTGCAAAACACCATTCGTTTGTCTGAGGACCCCCGAAAATGGCACCAGTGAAGAGGAAAATAGCGAGTTACGCCACCATATGTGGATGGATCGTGGATGCCAGGGCTAAGGTATCTGCTTTAACTGTCGTCCGAGCTTTCGGAAAGCCGGCATCGTTGCTGAACAGCATCCTGGCAACGAGACTGACTCCGACAACGATGAGAGGGAACCCGGCATGTTGGATGGCGAAATTGCTCAGCTGTTCGATTCAGACACAGAAGATGAGAACTTTGATGGATTTGATGTGACATACGGATGTGACATACGGCTAAGTACGGTGACCCATACTCAGAATTCGTTCTCTGCATTTGACCCATCCAAAGTGCGCACACACACACACACACACACACAGCAGTGAACACACACACAGCAGTGAACACACACACAGCAGTGAACACACACACAGCAGTGAACACACACACAGCAGTGAACACACACACAGCAGTGAACACACACACAGCAGTGAACACACACACAGCAGTGAACACACACACAGCAGTGAACACACACACACACACACGGAGCAGTGGGCAGCCATTAATGCTGTGGCGCCCGGGGAGCAGTTGGGGGGGTTCGGTGCCTTGCTCAAGGGCACCTCAGTCGTGGTATTGCTGGCCCCTGACCTTAGGATTACGAGTCAGACTCTCTAACCATTAGGCCACGACTTGAGAGAGAAGATAAAAAAATAATGTGTGTGTTGTTAAATAGTAGAATAAAGTTCAACTAAACTCACTGTTTTGCTTCCGTTACTTTTTTTTTTTTTGGTAGACCGTGTGTTTTAGCATGCGCCTTATAATACAGTGTGCCTTATGTATGGGTTGAGTACAGAAATAGACCCCGTAATTGAGACTGTGCCTTATAATCCGGTGCGCCATATAGTGAGGGCGGAAAATACGGTATTTTGTTGTAGCTTTAGTCCGGTCGGTCACGCTGCCGAGAACTCTGTTGCATAGCTGCAGGTCAAGCTTTGGAAGACAAGTACCGAGTTTTATGCTGTTGCTGAGATACAGCCATGGGCGCCGGAACAAATAAAAAGTGGGTGGGTCCTGTCATATAACGGTCCCGTCGCCCGTGGAGTTCAGGAAGCAGGAGCGTGGTCAATGCTGTAGGTAAGACGCGGAATGGAGTTTAATTTATTAGGGAATTCCTCAAGCAGGATGGATTCGACTGGCGGCGCTCTGAAAAGTAATAATAATAATAAAAAAAAAGACATGCGCTGAATAGAGACGGTCATAGTGGGTGGGTCCAATAGTATCGGTCTTAAAAAGTGTTTGGGTCCTGTCCCACCCACATATAATGGTTCCGACGCCCATGGATACAGCATTCGTTGGTTTTGTTCTTTAAACCATTCGGAGCTTTGATGTCTTTGATCATTTTTGTTCAGGTTGGTCTGAAGAAGGTGTTCGCCAAATCTGGGGTCAATTCAAAATAAGTGGACATTTTTGGCAAAATCCGAGACGGCGGACGTCTCTACTCGATCCAGCTCTAGGATATGTACAAAATCTCTACAACATTAGAAGTATTCGGCCATTTTTTGTCCACACAGACTCAGGTACTTGTTCAGTCTCTTGTCATTTCTAGACTGGATTACCGCAATGCACTGATCAGGTCTACCTATGAACGTAATCCGTCCTCTGCAAATGATCCAAAATGCAGCTGCCCGGCTTGTTTTCAACCTGCCAAAGTTCTCCATACTACCCCGCTACTGCGATCCCTCCACTGGCTTTCGGTATCTACACGCATCAGATTCAAAACACTGATGCTGGCCTACAAAGCCAAAAACAGACCAGCTCCCTCTTACCTCAAAGCCCTCATCATTCCTCACACTGCACCCCACACCCTCAGATCTACCAGCACTGCTCGACTGGTCCCACCATCTCTCAGGGTAAGAGGCAAGTACACTACAAGACTCTTCTCTGTTCTGGCACCAAGGTGGTGGAACGAACTTCCCCTGGAGGTCCGGACAGCTGAGTCACTGGCTATTTTCAAGCGGCGGTTGAAGACCTACTTATTCAGGAAACACTTCAACTAGCACTTCTTTCCTTATCTTTTGCACTAAAAAAAAAAAAAAAAAAAAACCTTTGACACTTTTTCATTGTAACTTTGAACAAATGTTTTAAACTCATGGTATCTTAAGTATGTAACCTAGTGAGCAGCATTAATGTATTCAGTGTTAGAGATTTAAGCACTTATGTACGTCGCTCTGGATAAGGGCGTCTGTCACATGCTGTAAATGTAAATGTAATACACAATTATTTACTTTATTGTTTCTATTAGTTTGATTTATCTTATACTTTTTTTTGTACACTTTTGTTTGTTCAGCTTTTATTTTGTACTCCACATCAACTCCATTTCTCCTACAGGAGATGAAGACAGAATGAAGTGAAGAAGGAATGCAGGAACGATTACGAATGTCCCGTCCTGACACTTTTATTGTGATCTTAGGTCTTAGTTTGCAGGTACTGTATGATCTTTTATTTTATTTTCGCTCCACTGTAGACAGGAAGTTGAGGTTTTAGGCACAAATCGTTTCTCCAGCTTCGAAAGGAAGGACACGGCGTTAGAAACAAAAGGTGGGGTTTCCATCTGTTAGGATTCTTCCTTTATGTTAATGCTTCAGGGTGATGTTTACTCGGAGCTTTACTCTGTCCAGGCCTCTTGTCTCCATGGACATTCCTGTTCCAGCGGTTTCATGATCCTTGTTTATTGCTGTTTCCTAACTGCTTCAGTCAGTTCAGGATTCGGTCTAAATCTCAGCCTCCGTCCTGATTTCTACTGTCCTTCGGCCTTTGTGCCATCTATTTTCTGCTAGAAGGAACAATATCTGCAAGGCTGAATGGACTCACCCTTTTTTGTGTGGGACCGTGACCCCTGTGAGCAGGAAGTGCTCGTCATCTTGTGAAGGAAACAGCTTCTTGTCTCCTTTGTCCTTCTTAGGTTTTACCTTCTTGATCTTGGAGTCCTGAGGGAACAGGAAAAAGAAAATATTTAGCATTCAGCTACGAGTTGTGGGTTTTTTTTGGTAGGTTATGATGTAGACCGATAGAGCGTAAAGGAACTAGGATTTTTCATTACAACCTAAATAAATAAGTAAGTAAGTAAATATATATATATATATATATATATATATATATATATATATATATATATATATATATATATATATATATATATAAATAAACAAACGACTGGTTATAATTAACAACAACAATAATAATAATAATAATAATTATTATTATTATTAATACAAAAATCTTCCTGTACAATTACAATATTCATTTCTTTGGTTTTAAGTGTATTTTTTCATGGCTATTAAAAAAAAAAGTGTTAAGAAACACTGATTTTTTTCCTATTCAAACTGTATAGATAGACAGACAGACAGACAGACACAGACAGACAGATAGACAGACAGACACAGACAGACAGACAGACACAGAGACAGACAGACACAGAGACAGACAGACACAGAGACAGACAGATAGACAGAGACAGACAGACAGACAGAGACAGACAGACAGACAGAGACAGACAGACAGACAGAGACAGACAGACAGACAGACACACACACAGACAGAGACACACACACAGACAGAGACACACACACAGACAGAGACACACACACAGACAGAGACACACACACAGACAGAGACACACACACAGACAGAGACACACACACAGACAGAGACACACACACAGACAGAGACACAGACAGACAGATAGACACAGACAGACAGATAGACACAGACACACAGACAGAGAGACACAGACAGACAGACAGACAGACAGACAGACAGACAGACAGACACACACAGACAGACACACACAGACAGACACACACAGACACACACAGACAGACACACAGACAGAGACACAGACAGACAGACACACACACACATAGACAGATAGACACAGACACACACAGACAGAGAGACACAGACACACACAGACAGAGAGACACAGACAGACAGATAGACACAGACACACACAGACAGATAGACACAGACACAGACAGACAGATAGACAGACAGACAGACACACACAGACAGACACACACAGACAGACACACACACACAGACAGACACACACAGACAGACACACACAGACAGACACACACACACAGACAGACACACACAGACACACACACACAGACAGAGACACAGACAGACAGACACACACACACACACACAGACAGATAGACACAGACACACACAGACAGAGAGACACAGACACACACAGACAGAGAGACACAGACAGACAGATAGACACAGACACACACAGACAGATAGACACAGACACAGACAGACAGATAGACAGACAGACAGACACATAAGTACATCTACAGAATTAAATAAGTAACCTGTAGGAGAGATGTGATAATAAAGTCTGGTCCTCGTGCTTCCTGATTGGTCAGAACCTGTTCAGCAGCTCTGTCAGTAGTCTTACTGTAACCACGTGGTGATATTAACAAACTTATTCTAATACCTGATCATTTTTTACTAACAATTCACACGGCCGCTTGTTTAGGGGACGTTCGATGGAATTGGGTAAAATAAAAAAATAAAAATTTGTTTAAAGGATTTTCAAGTCTCCAAAATCTCACAAAACTCTTACATTTACGTTTAATGTGACATTTTCAGGCACAGGACACAGGCTTCAGGACATTCCCAGTTATATAAACGGTGTTGTTTAAGTCTGATTAACTATGTGAGAGAGAGAGAGAGAGAGAGAGAGAGAGAGAGAGAGAGAGAGAGAGAGAGAGAGAGAGAGAGAGGAGTTAATTATATACTTTTGTCCTTCAGATTACAGGGACAAAATAACAACACCCGGACTCCGTTATAATAATTCTTGGGGAATTTAATAAAGCAAATCTCTCCCGTGAACTGCTGACATACAGACGTTACATGTCCCCCAGAGACAGTAATAAACTGGACCACTGCTACACCACAATAAAGAATGCATTTCCCCCCCACAGACAATCTACCTCATGAACAGTTCAATTATTATTTGAACCATTAGGTTGTGCTGTATCGTCTATAGCACAACAGGACATACAAACTACTTTTTGTTCTATTTATTTTTCTAACTGCTTGTCTATTTGTACGTGTGTGTATCTGTGGATTTTTTCTTTTTTATTCTCATCTTATTCTTATTGTCTGTGTGTTGTTGTCGTCTCTGTGTACTGGAATTCCATGTATGTGCAAACATAAAGCTCCTTCTTATTCTGAGAGAG
>NC_062540.1:18558272-18573272 GCF_022655615.1 Tachysurus fulvidraco
TTTGTGAGTGTGTGTGTGTGTGTGAGTGAGTGTGTGTTTGCACAAGGAAAATGTTTTAAATGCTTCTGAAGTACATGAAATTTGTATTCTATTAATCTTAGTAAACTTAAACTTCTTGTGTGTGTGTGTGTGTGTGTGTGTGTGTGTGTGTGTGTGTGTGAGTGTGTGAGAGTATGTGTGTGTGTGTGAGAGAGTGTATGTGAGAGAGAGTGTGAGAGAGAGTGAGTGTATGTGTGGGGGGGGGATATATGTGTGTGTGTGTGTGTGTGTGTGTGTGAGAGAGAGAGGGTGTGTGTGAGTGAGTGAGTGTGTGTGAGAGTGAGTGTGTGTGAGAGTGAGTGTGTGTGAGAGTGAGTGTGTGTGAGAGTGAGTGTGTGTGAGAGTGTGTGTGTGTGTGGATATGTGTGGGTGGGTGTGTGTTTGCACAAGGAAAAGGTTTTAGATGTTTCTGAAGTACATGAATTTTGCACTGTTACTCTTTATAATAACCTTTTGTCCAATGTTTATGTTCAGTAAAGCTGTAAAGCTGCTTTGAGACGATGTCCAGTGTAAAAAGCTTCTATACAAATTCATTTCAATTGAATCGAATACATTTTCTGCACTAAAATGCCAAATCAAACCCACTGCTTCTGTACAAACCCCCTGATCTGTAAAGCCCAGTGACCCGTGTGTAGCTCCACCACACTGACCCACACGGTGTGGCCCAATCGTCAGAACTGTGACAATCCTCCAAACGTGTGCTTCTGAGAATCCACATCATGGCGTATCCTTAGCGCCGGATTACTGCATTGTTAGAATAGTTCACAGGGTCACGAGTCGAGAGCGTAATTACTGCCTTTAATTAAAGTGTAGAAATGTCAGCAGTAAACAAATGTCTCATCTGCTGAAGGATGAAGAGCTCCTTTATTATTCTTATTGTTACATGTCGCTCATTACTGTTATTGGCATCAGCAGCTTGGACATTAGATCATTATGCGTATTCTGTCCCCACAATGGGATGAAAGGCGACTTAAGTATAACGGGTCTGATATAAAATGCGTCAGGACTCTCAGGCTTTCGGTTTGAGACGTTTTTAACGTTCATTTGAGACTGAAGTGATGTTTCATTTTTATCTTATTTATTTCATTTTAGGAGTTTTTTATTTTAAATCTCTTAAATTAGCACGAGAATTGTTCAAAATATGTTTATATACATATATCCATGTATACATCCATACACACACACATCTGTACACACACACAATCATCCTCATATACACATCCATACATACACACACGCGCGTCCATACACACACGTGTCCCACACTCACTCTCTCTCTCACACACACACACTCACTCACATTCACACACTCACATTCACACACACACACACTCACATTCACACACACACACTCACATTCACACACACACACACTCACATTCACACACACACACACTCACATTCACACACACACACTCACATACACACTCACATACACACACACACACTCACATACACACACACACACACTCACATACACACACACACACTCACATACACTCACATTCACACACTCACATTCACACACACACACACTCACATTCACACACACACACACACTCACATTCACACACACACACTCACATTCACACACACACACTCACATTCACACACACACACATCGTGTGTGTTTATTGCACCATCTTATGCCACAGCTTTTATCTGCAGTGAGTGTGAAAGCAGACACAACACATGACTGCTGCTGTTCCCTTAACTGTTCTGCAGGGTTTAAATCCTGCCAACTCCATGTGGTGTTTGAGGACAACGACCTCATCATCAATACACAATTATCAGACTGTCTCTGACTGCAGAACGGTCTAAAATAGCCAAACTAAAATAGGCTGGACGCTGGACACCACGTACCAACCTGAAATCGATAAACAAACATTTTTGTAACCTGCTGAGACCAGGTTACCAGGACAGAAGCTTCAGCTATTGTGTACGCACTTGTAGGAGCGCATGTGTGTGTGTGTGTGCATGTGTGTGTGTGTGTACCTTGGTTGAGGGGCCCAGCACTTCCTCTGTTCCCTCTGCTTCTTTATCCTGAAAAGCAGAAGCCGGAGAATAACACAATAAGGAAACACACACACACACACACACAGGGTTCTGCTAATGGGGTGAAATATTTTTAGGCGAGTAACATAAACAGAGACGTGTGGTGTAACGGAGTGGAGCGATCAACACACACGGATGGTTCAGTGCCAGACGTCACACAAGTATTTCAGTACAGGATACAGTGAACAGATGTGTGATTCTCCAAACCAGGCTGCACAAGAACCCATTACAATAAGCCTCCATTATTATACACAATGACCCACAAAAGCAGGCATAAAACCAGTATACAGTGACCATCGTCTATGGGATGGATGACGGTAACTCTCGCTCAGGGTCTGGTGTAGTTTCTCTCTTTCCTGTCTCATATACTCAGAGGTAGGAAGGCAGCAGTGGCTGTGGGGGTGTATTCCACATCATTCAATCGTTTTTTGTTTTTTTTTAAACATTATAGATTTGACAAAATGGACAAGATATTCGTCTATACTAACAAAATCACGGAATATGTAATTGTACTAAATTTAGACTACGTGCAGAAATCATACAGTTAACTGTAATTATTTAAAGAAATACAATACAATTAGGGCTGCACGATTTGGGGAAAAATGTCATATTGCGATTAGTGAGGTCAATATTGCGATTGCGATATAATAAACAAATGGTATCATGAGTCAACTTGCTTGGTTCTCGAGGAAAATGCACACACAGATTACTGATAATGCTGAAATTCGTATTTCTACTAGCAACAACAAAAAAATATAAATATAAAATATATAAAATGTATATATACACACACACAATTAAATATGAATATGGAAATAGTACAAATAAAGAAATCTAATAGAAATGTAATGAACATTTCTCTCAGATCACAGCACATGACAAAGCGCTTTATTCCCCTTGTGCTACACCGAATTTTCCGCTCATTAAGAGTTTCCACTTCTGGTAAAACTCAGAACTTCTGAATGTTCAGTTCAGTGTTTGCTTTGCGTTTATTGCTGATGTTTTCTAGAAATATATGAAACTTCACTGTATGGGACACTTGAACAAAACTAGCAAGCTAGATCATAATGGTTAGGTGTAAACAGAATGTACATCATGTTGAGTAACTCATTCTCACGCACTCATTTTCTACCGCTTATCCGAACTACTCGGGTCACGGGGAGCCTGTGCCTATCTCAGGCGTCAAGCATCTCACAGGCAGGATACACCCTGGACGGAGTGCCAACCCATCACAGGACACACACACACACACTCTCATTCACTCACACACACACACACTACGGACAATTTTCCAGAGATGCCAATCAACCTACCATGCATGTCAGGACCGGGGGAGGAAACCGGAGTACCCGGAGGAAACCCCCGAGGCACGGGGAGAACATGCAAACTCCACACACACAAGGCGGAGGCGGGAATCGAACCCCCAACCCTGGAGGCAAACATGCTAACCACTAATCCACCGCGCCCCCCTTATATTGAGTAACAGTTACTGTTATTACTTAACAGCTATAAATAGTTGTTCTTTCACTTTATTCCTTTTCTTAAAGTTGACTGAGCCACGTCGGTGCCACCATACTGTATAAACAATCACTGATCGCTGAAGCGAGATTTTCTGAAAAGCTTTGATGATCGAGGTTCTAAATAAAGTTTCATTTTATTTATTTAACTGATAGGAGGTCCTATTCATTTTTTTTAGAGAGAGAGAGAGAGCGAAAGAGAAACAGAGAGATAGACAGAGAGAGAGAGCGTGAGAGAGAGACAGAGAGAGAGAGAGAATGAGAGAGAGCAAGAGAGTGACAGAGAGAGAGACAGAGAGAGAGAGACAGAGAGAGAGAGAGAGACAGAGAGAGAGAGAGAGAGAGAGAGAGAGAGAGAGAGAGAGAGAGAGAGAGAAAGAGACAGAGAGAGAGAGACAGTCAGAGAGAGACAGTCAGAGAGAGCGAGAGAGAGACAGAGAGAGAGAGAGAGAGAGAGACAGTCAGAGAGAGCGAGAGAGAGACAGGGAGAGCGAGAGAGAGAGAGACAGTCAGAGAGAGCGAGAGAGAGAGAGAGAGAGAGAGAGAGAGAGAGAGAGAGAGAGAAAGAGACAGAGAGAGAGACAGAGACAGTCAGAGAGAGACAGTCAGAGAGAGCGAGAGAGAGACAGAGAGAGCGAGAGAGAGAGAGACAGTCAGAGAGAGCGAGAGAGAGAGAGAGAGAGAGAGAGAAAGAGACAGAGAGAGAGACAGAGAGAGAGAGAGACAGTCAGAGAGAGACAGTCAGAGAGAGCGAGAGAGAGAGAGAGAGAGAGAGAGAGAGAGAGAGAGAGAGAAGACAAAAACTATGTTCAGTAGTCGATTTGCCACGTAGGGGGAGAATAAAAGTATGAGATACTTCAAATATATGTAAAAATACACTGTTTTGCCCTCTGAACTGTACCATGCTTCATCATGGTGGTGACTGAGTGAGAGCAGGAGCAGGGAGTTTCCCAGCCTTCCTGTGAGTTAGGGAGCATGAGACTGCGTCACACCAATACCCTTTCTACTCTTTACCCATGGTAGAAATGGTGTCCTGCTCTCGATATCAACCCAACAGCGATGTTTGGAGAGCACAAAATAACATACACAATGTCCTTCAAGTCACCGACATGCTCTCAGATCAGAGCGAACATTCCTTCTTCCTCCGACGTTGATCTTGGGATCATGCCGTACGTTCCGTGTTTAAGCATATAAATCATTTTCAGCCCTGAAGACAAACTAATTCCATTCTGGATGGAGGAAATTGTATGAAGAGGATCGTTTCACATTGGTGAAATTCGATATGAAACTCTAGTGCAGTTCGAAGATCGTGTCCAGAACGGAGGCACACACACTTTCTATTACTGCACCATCACCGAGCTGAATGAATCATCATCCTGCACCAGAAGTAAACTATATCCCCTGGCTTAATATGCTCTTTATACGTGGCTTTAAAGTTTAAGTAGCTCTAACGCTGTAAATCGAGCGTACACAAACATTCCTCTTAATGCTACTTTATTGCCCCGGTGATGTTATACAGTGTTCTGTGAAGTTTATCATCATTAGTCTAATACAATCTACTGTACCTTTAAAAGGTGCGCTTCCACACACGACCGTCTTTACTTGTATTTTTGGATATGTGTTAGGTCCATGTGTGGTTGTGTTGTGTCGGGAATGTGAAAATGACCTGCTACCTCCCCGGTCAGTTCTAGCCACTTAAAAGAAATAAGCGAAGAAATCGGGTCAGTTAGAAAAGCTGCTCAGAGTGACGTAGAAATGATGGAGCTCATTACTGTTCATGAGCTCTCCCACTTGAGATCGCACCTACAGAATCTGTGTAGCTCAGGGAGTTTCCTGTACAGCAAGGATGGCTGAACGTCAATATACAGGACCTGACGAAGCCATTCTGCCACAATTCCAGGTGATTGTATACAAAGTTCCTCTAGCCTAGAATACTTATTGCGCTGGGTGAATGAATAGTCATGCTCTCGTATCCTAGCGGCTAGCCAATCGGAGCCAAGCAGCATAGCTCATATCCTAGCGGTTAGCCAATCGGAGCCAAGCAGCATAGCTCATTGAATATTAATGAGAACCGGCGCAAATCGAGCTGAGTCTTCGTGCAGGCTTTCTATACCACACTAGAATGGCTTGAAACAAGGTAACCGTGGCATTTTTTCCACAGAGCATGTTACAGAGTCCATGGTAAACGTCGGACATGACCACAAAAGTAATGAAATACGTGTGGCATGGCATCTTTAAGAATGCATCGTACTCTGCTTGTAGCATAAGCGATTAATATTTTAGATGTCATTACATGCTTCGATCCATTAAGTAAATGACCTGAACTGAACCATGTTCCTCAAATGATACCAGAAAAGCCAAGACACAAAGCACTGGATTTTTTATTTTATTTTTTATCATAAAGGCATCATAATTTACTTAACAGAACCATCGTCTCTTATTGCTAGTCACAGTGTTTAAGAAGTAGGTCTTGAAATACACCTTTTTAGCTTGATTTTTTTTTTTAATTGTTGGTGGGGGGTGTAATGGGGGGTACATATTTTTGCCCTTAGGAAAACATAAGCAGGATCTTGTAGCAAAAGAATCAAATGTTCACTTTAATTACTAACAACAATAAGCAGCAGGACTAGTATTCGTACAGTGTTATGTAACTCATGTGAAGCGGGCTTCTTTTCGGACGAGGACGAGGAAGATACAGTCTGTTCTCTGTTACAGCTGCGTCTTATTGATGTTTACAGAGCAGAGCATGCTGGGAAGAGCGAGGCCGTACACCATGCTGCCTAAACCCCTGCTCCGCGAGGGGCCGACATTCCCGCCGGTCACCCAAATCAACCTCAAAACCATGTGTGTGAAAGTAAAAGATTTATGAACAAACTAGAAACAAAGGGAAAATGCCGACTGCATGCAGTGTTGCTCTAAAGCCTCAGCGAGTCTTGTAGACGATACATAGCAGAGCTAAAACGTGGTAAAAAGCTTCATGCTTCATGCAGGTTGTATCCAGCCTATTTCTTTAGATATGGTTATCAAAGGAAAAATCCACCCAGTATGACACCCTGTGTATTCCTCTTTAATGGCATTCTAACGAGACTTCAGTACATTTGTTTGTGTTCATATATCAGCAAGCACGGATTCATACATCACCCAATACGCCGTTCAGCTTCCTACCTTCGTTCTGTTCAGCTCTCCCTCCTTTCTCGGATCAGTTTCCAAAGCTTCAACATTTTATGCTAATACCACCACCAAAGCCATTGAATTTGTAATCTCACAGCACACTAATAAATTCTGTGCTACTTCTACATCATATTTCTCATTAGTATTAAACTAACCCTCACTGTAAAGTAATGAAAACGGCACCGAAAGTTCTGTTCTTTTGTTGTTAGGAACTCGCAGCAAACACTAAACTCGATTACTTATCGCTATTTCTAACTTTTCTCCTGCTTAACACGATTATACACCATGAAGTCCTGTTCCACTAATCTGATTGGTGTTCAGTGTTTATATTCGTTACGACCTCACTAGGCCTCTTCACCTTTTACGTCGGCCTTGTTACATTACACTGCCTGCTTTGAAACATTCACTACAGTACTGTAGCTTTATTGACATTAGCATCAGACATGACATTTTTCATTTCAATTATAACTGCTAGTCAGATGAAGATGAAAAGAAAGGACAGAAGGACATTTAATGAAAATGTCCAAATCAACATGAGCTAGTTAGCCAGCTAGCTGAAAGGCTATAAATTGAATAAACAGTGTCATATTGTGTAGAAAAGATGAGGTTAGCATGACACACCTCTGCTAAAATATTAGCTTGGTCTGACCAACAACCAGCTCCCAATAAACAGGCTAATCTGTTAAAACTGGTAGATCATCTACGCCGACCGAGACGTTATTTTCCAGCTCTCTTATTACTTGAATAAACCGATCGATCAATATTATTATCTTGTATTTGACTTCAGTATTTTTTTTATTTATGTGTCTGATTTAGCATTAAAACATATTCGCACTGGAATCCCTAAGCAGGTCAAATATTTTAACATAAACATGGTCATATATAACGTGTTTATCTGTAAACAGTCACAAGGTACAGTGTCAGGTAGATGAGGCTTTGTAACATTCAAACTCCAGGATACAAATAGGTTAGAAATAATTCATAGATAATTCCATATCATTTTAATATCTATCTAAAAGTTTGTGGCTTTGGATTAGTGACGAAAAGGTTGTGAGTTTCCATTCTTGCAAAAAGAAACAGTAACCCATAACCTCGTTTACTGTATTGGGTCACACGTGTATGTCATCTGAGATAAAAGTGTCAAGGAAATAAATAAATGCAAATAAGCATAAATGTATAAGAGTCATATAATACATGAGCATTATACATAGACCTAAATAGCAACAGGAACCCTGGATTAATCCATTAAAAGTCTAAACTTGACAACATTTAATCCTTTGAAATAGACTAGGGGGGTTTTCTAGAAGATATCCTTACTATATACATTTAAAAAAAACAACAACAAAAAAAAAAACAGCTATGTAGTTATCGTTGTCAGGGGGCGTGGCCATATCTGCGCAAGCCTAGCAACGACCCTCACGCGATTAGACCACACAAATGGTCGAATGCGTGAAGCCAGACACTGTAACTGAACCCTCACCGGAAATTAAAAAAAATAATAATAATTTACGTCCATCATAAAACCGGAAAAACACAGAATCAAGGCAGTTTAAACCGGCGCTCGTGCGTGATACTAAATGCACGGTGACCGAACGCGAACACGCCTTTGTTCGGTCCGCGCCATCGGCCAGCTCACCTTGTGCGCGCGTTCCCGGTGCCAGGGCGCGTCCTCCTCTCCTTCAGACGTTTCATCATCCACCAAAACTTCGCTCTTGCTTTTTTTAAACATCCTGAACGCTCCACGCAGGAGAGAAAGAGAGACAGAAAGAAAGAAGCGGGGGGAGAGAGAGAGAGAGAGAGAGAGAGAGAGAGAGAGAGAGAGAGAGAGAGAGAGAGAGAGAGAGAGAGGTGGTGGTTTAAAGGCACAAGGCTTGAATCACACTTCTTAGCCCGGGGGAAGAAAGCAGACTGGTTTTAAAGAAGATCAGATAGAGGCACAGGTTCTAACCCTAATGACCAAAATAGAACAAAGCTGAACTGTAAGAGAGCTCTTTCTTTTTCTCTCACTCTTCCGCGCGCTCTCTCCTTTCCTCTATCTATCTATTTCCTTGTGGTCGGGAGTGTCTGTGTCTGTCCAACGGTGCACTCGGGATTCAGTTTGTCCTGCTGTCTTGCACCTCCTCTGTGCCTGATCTGAGTGGATTGGAGCACCTGAATCCCCCCACGCAAACCCCTGCTCCTCCCACCCGCCCCTTTAGATCAGATTGCCAGACTCCAGTCCATCATGCGCACTTGCGCGCTATCTAGGGCACTTAGCTCCTGTATAAACACACAGTCCTCCACCCGCCATCAGTTCTGTCTTTCCAAACCCGTTAGTAGGAACATTCCTCCACAGAAGTTTCCTTGTTTTTGTCCCAACAAACATTGTCAAAGAATACATGCTCCTAATTCTAAAATAAATAGCCAATAAGTAGCTTACAAAACAAAACTTTTCTATTACAAAATAAATAAAAATAAATAAAAAAAATCAGAAAAAGAATTTGGTTATATATTTCATATATATATATAAATGAACTATATTGTCAAATTGTTAGATGTGTCGTTTACAGGCGGAATCATTCGTTTCATTCGACGTTAACTTGTGTTAAGAGTAAATTGTAAGTAATAGCAATCCTACATTTATGTTACTGAGATCCATTTAACTAGGGAATTAAGTATAAAACACATGACAACAGGACGTTTCATCAGATTTTCTAAACAACATGACCGACATCGCTTGACTTCTTCCATCTCAACAGGTCAACAATGTTACTAAGATTAAAGCTACAGGGAATAAAAATTAAAATATTTCTTTTTTTTAAACTGTAAAAGTATTTTTGGCATGACATTGAAGATGACACGTGCTTTCAAGATTATAGCATCCTTATTGAATAATGGCTAATATTAGCTTGTATCTTTAGCCCTAGATGCATCTCAATCATCAGGGGAAGTCGTGGCCTAATGGTTAGTGAGTCTGACTCCTAACCCTAAGGTTGGGTGTTCGAGTCTCGGGCTGGCAATACCATGACTGAGGCCCTTGAGCAAGGCACCGAACTGCTCCCCGGGCACTGCAGCATAAATGGCTGCCCACTGCTCCGGGTGTGTGTTCATGGTGTGTGTTCACGGTGTGTGTTCACTGTTGTGTGTGTGCACTTTGAATCGGGTTAAATGCGGAGAACAAATTCTGAGTATAGGCCACCGTACTTAGCTGTATGTCACGTCACTTATCACTTATCTTGCTAGCCCTCTAGGGCGTCTGAAAACAGTCGAACCCCTGATCATTCATTCATTCATTCATTTTCTACCGCTTATCTGAACTTCTCGGGTCACGGGGAGCCTGTGCCTATCTCAGGCGTCATCGGGCATCGAGGCAGGATACACCCTGGACGGAGTGCCAACCCATCGCAGGGCACACACACACTCTCATTCACACACACACTCACACACTACGGACAATTTTCCAGAGATGCCAATCAACCTACCATTGCCCTGACTATTTAGCTAAGGAGATGATTGTGACAATACGCCCTCTGTTAGCAACCCTACAACAAACAAGTTCATTTTAAAGACTATCGATACCTCAGTGATAGTTGGCATTTTTTGAGGACTGGAAAATTATAAATCTGTGCTAAACTCCACACATATAATTGTGAGAAGGTCATTTATAAAATTAATATTAAATATTAAATTAATATTATGGATGTGCTCCAACTTTTTATTAAAATAAAACAAAATATTAATATGATTTCTTGCCTCTATAAATCTCCAAAAATGAGATGTTGTCGATGTTATCTAGATTAACCAACACAGGGAACCTGGAGTCAAATCCAGGGGACTTCAGGCACAAGTTGGGAGACACCCTACTGTAGACGGGGTGTCAACTCATCACAGGCCACACTCACACACTCTCACACACTATGGACATTTTCGAGATACTAATCATCCTACCACACATCTTCAGACTCTGTGAGGAAACCAGAGATCTCAGAGGAAACCCCCAATCTCAGAGACAACATCCAAACTTCACACACAGGCTGGAGGCAGGAATCAAAACACTATTCCCGGAGGTGTGAGGAAAGCGTTCTATCAGATTTGAATAATCTGAATCATTTTGTTCCATTTACAGTACATGCTCTTACCACAGGTTTACGTCATGCTGCCGTTTTGCGTTCTTTACGCCGCTTATAATAAAAGACCTACGATAAACATCTTAACCATTAACGAGACCCACAAACACAGGGACACATCTTAGCAATGCTGCTCTTGTGTAATTTTATCCAACTTCCTAACACTAGTCCAATACAGTATATAAAAAAAAGTCATTACGGTTATTTCTGCTTCAGGTTTTGCGGTACCCAAATAGAATTAGGTGGAAACTGAAACACTCCTCTGTTTACTCTGAGCTATGACGGTAACACATAACCACAAAGGCTTTCCTCTGTAAAAGACGTTCTGTCTCTCAACAGACTTGATTTACAGATTAAAATCGTCTTATTTAACTGTTTTACAACGGAACAAGTCACATTTTCTTCGTGTTTATTTTATGGCTACACCAGCATCAAGTTGGATTTTTTTAGCACTGGCAAACTTTTAAAACTTTGCTAGACTCACATATAATTCTTAGACGTTGACTTAACCACACTCGGATTACTCTCGCAGCTCACTCACCCTCTCACTCATTTTCTACCGCTTATCCGAACTACCTCGGGTCACGAGGAGCCTGTGGCTATCTCAGGCGTCATCGGGCATCGAGGCAGGATACACCCTGGACAGAGTGCCAACCCATCACAGGGCACACACACACTCTCATTCACTCACACACACTACGGACAATTTTCCAGAGATGCCAATCAACCTACCATGCATGTCTTTGGACCGGGGGGAGGAAACCGGAGTACCCGGAGGAAACCCCAGAGGCACGGAGAGAACATGCAAACTCCACACACACAAGACGGAGGTGAGAATCGAACCCCCAACCCTGGAGGTGTGAGGCGAACGTGCTAACCACTAAGCCACCGTGCCCCCTCCACTCTCGCAGCTCTTCCTTCTTTATTTATTAACAGTAATCTTCCCAGACAGTTTTGAAGGGAAATGTGATGTGGTAGCCTAGTGGTTAAGGTGTTGGGCTACCAGTCAGAAGGTTGTGAGTTCAATTCCTACGTCAACCAAGCTATAGGATATATATAGGAAAGTAATCAATGCCCAGATGATGTCATGTGATCCGACACAAAGAACTAAACCAAAACCGATTCTTTTTTAATTATTAGCGTCTGAGGCACTGGTGTACTCAGGAGATCAGAAGTCCTTGAACCTCACACCAATACAACATTTAACTGACTGTACTGTATTACAATCACACCCCCCAGTGTCACCCATATGAGGATGGGTTCCCCCTTGAGTCCGGTTCCTCTCAAGGTTTCTTCCTTTACCAATTTAAGGGAGTTTTTCCTTGCCACTGCTGCCTGAGTCACCTCAGACTTGCTCATAGGGGAATAAATACATACACACTGTGAACTATATACATCTAATAATAATCTAGAATTTTTATTCTGTTAATTCTTATTTCTTTTATTATTCGTTAATTCCTTTATCATTAATTATGCTTTTATACCTTCTGCTCTGTGTTTGTTCTGTAAAGCTGCTTTGAGACAATGTCTATTGTAAAAAGCGCTATACAAATAAACTTGAATTGAATTGAATTGAATTGGTGTTTAGCACAGATATTTATCTCAGGATAAATCCTCTCTAGCATTAATTGCTGCCAACGTTTCAGGTGTTTGGATGTAAACAACCGAGCTGGAGAGAAGTACCGGTGCTTCTAGCTGTTAGAACAGAGTTACATCGGCTTTCACACACAGTCAAGCATCAATTAAAGGAAAACTCCAGAGCATTTTTATAACACACTTTCTAGCCACCACATCTGTTGCGTGCCGTATGTGTGACGATTGTCGTGTCACACGTTTCGCCGCTCTGACGATCGAACGGAAAAACTCTCGACTGATTTTTGAAGCTATTTATAAAATATGGATAATTCTCTCCAGTGACACAATTATATTACACACGATTCGCCATGGCACCTGTTACTGTCTGACAGGAGAAGTTTTCCCAGAAAGACTTCGCAGAACTGTTTTTATATTTACATTTACAGCAGGTGGCAGACACCTTCATCCAAAGCAACTTACCTTTATTTCATTTATACGATTGAGCTTTTATCTCGTTTAAAATGACGTTACATACGGCTAAGTACGGTGACCCATACTCAGAATTTGTTCTCTGCATTTAACCCGTCCAAAGTGCACACACACACCAGTGAACACACACACACACACCGTGAACACACACACCCGGAGCAGTGGGCAGCCATTTATGCTGCGGCGCCCAGGGAGCAGTTGGGGGGATGCGGTGCCTTGCTCAAGGGCACCTCAGTCGTAGTATTGCTGGCCTGAGACTCGAACCTACAACCTTAGGGTTAGGAGTCAAACTTTCTAACCGTTAGGCCACGACTTCCCCCATATACAACTGGGCTTTACTCAAGGACTCAGCAGTGGCAGCTTGGTGGAGCAGAGATTTTACTTCACAACCTTCTGATCAGAAATCAGTTTAAGCATGTGTCTATAAATGGTGAGTTTCATTCACTAATAAATTATTTGAGGAATTAAACACATTAGGATGTTATAACCCACCTCGGGGTGGTAACGGTAACGCCTCTTTGCGTCGCACCGCATGACACCACAGCCTCATGGTTTATTTTGTGCTTTATTCCTTTTTTTCATGATTACTTCTTCATTGGTCCTACAGTATGGAATAGTTACAGACTCTCTGATTGTTGCATAAAGCTTATGACATCATCTCATAACACATACAGGTGTGTGTGTGTGTGTGTGTGTGTGTGTGTGTGTGTGTGTGTGTGTGTGTGTGTGTGTGTGTGTGGGCCCATATCCATGTGAATACTGAAAGGTAAAGGGTGATGGTAGGTCACCTTTACTCGTATCTTCATGTTGTAAGTAAACAGATTAAGAGTTCTGTCATAAGCATCAGTGCTATAACATGTCAGACCAGCTGCATAGTCAGAAAGATCCCAGTGTGTTTGTGTGTATTTTGTATAGATTTTAGTGGCACGGTGAATGACCAGGACTGGATATGTTATCACCAAGATCTCCGTTTACCATGAGTCAAAGTTTTATGAACCCTTTTTACCAGAACATCGGTGTACTGGCTGTCCGTGGAATATGGGACATTTTAAATCGGTATAACGACTGATTTTACTGCCAGATGTAAGACTGATATAAAATGAGTCTGTTGGATTTCAGCACCGGATTTAACACCACCGGGGAGCGAGACGTGACGAAGACGTTCGATCACAACATGGACACAATAAAAACAGGAGCGAATTCTATTTTTTTGGCTGATGTAAGAACATTTTGATCTACATTTAAACTGACATGCATCAGACTGTGGGCTTTGATCGACACATGCTACATGTGACTCTGGAAGGGCAAAAGAATCCCTGTAGTGTAGCTCGGGGGAGGACTTGCTCTCCTGAACACTTTAATACACCGGATTTGGAATTTTTTGGCATGTTTTCATGCTTTTCACCACTTACAGCAGGAGAAGGTTCACAGCTAACGCTGCTCCTTCGGCAGTGAGTGGAGATGAACTAGTGTTTTTGGATTTAACCTCCATCTTAAAGCTTCCTTGTGCACAATTTTTGGAAAACAATACCCAAATAAGGGTGCTGTTACTCATGTGGGTTAGGTGGATGTCAAGTGTCGGTGTCCTTTGGCAATCTGAAGCAATTTCACCTTGTATCAGCGATTCTTGAGATATCTACAGTTCAATCAGACACTAGTCAGGGATTTTAGCTCATCCGTATCACCTACGGCAACCAGGAATGTTATTGCTCTGATCTTCACAATGCTACGACACCACTTGGATCATAAAAGGTCACGTTGTTGATTTTACACACACACACACACACACACACACACACACACACACACACACACACACACACACACACACACACACACACACACACACACACACACACACACACACACACACACACACACACACACACACACAAAAACAGAGCATCTTACACACACACACACATACACACACACACACACACACACACACACAAAAACAGAGCATCTTACACACACACACACACACACACACACACACACACACACACACACACACACACACACACACACACACACACAGATGTGTG
>NC_062540.1:18575772-18655772 GCF_022655615.1 Tachysurus fulvidraco
TAAAAGTCTGATCCCTTGATAAGACCTCGTCCTAATTTGTCTGAGACGCACTCAGTGTTTAATCCGCTCGTCTTCCTCACACTCGCTTCTAATCTCAGTGTTCTGACCTGATGCTGATACAGACGAGACGACGGGGAGAAGATTAACATGAATTTCCTGCTTAATTCTGAGTCACGTGGGTCTGTGTGGTACGACTCGGCGGCCTTGGTCCCGTTACACTTCAGTAATAACAGCTTCAAAGTATTAAGTTATAAATTATAATGATGAATAAATTACAATCACACAACAGAGACACATTCTCAAATCTTACTGCAGACTGTAAAGCCCAAAAAAAAAAAAAATCAAGTTTGTGGTGTTAATATGAAGCTCATATGAAAGTAGACGCTCGGGACCTTCTGTTCAAGTATTTCTGTTTTTCTAGATTTATAGAAAAGTAGAAAAAAAACAAACAAAAAAAACAAAAAAAAAAACAACAACAAAATGAATGAATGAATAAATAAATAAATAAACAGACAAATAAATAAATAAATAAATAAATAAAGTCCCCCACCCACCCACAAATGTTGTGAAGCATTCTGTTTGGGGAGCACAAACTTTTTTGTCCATATGGTGTATTAAATAAAGTGAAAGGAAATGCTTATACAGGAAATTGTTCTACTGCTCTGGGTGTGTGTTCACGGTGTGTGTGTGTGTGTGTTCACTGCTGTGTGTGTGTGTGTGTGTGCACTTTGGATGGGTTAAATGCAGAGAACGAATTCCGAATATGGGTCACCGTACTTAGCCGTATGTCACGTCACTACGTCATGTCACTTTATGTCCAGAGTAAGACTCATTATTATAGCAGCCCTAAGACTCATTATTGCATTATTATATTTTTCCTTTCTTGTTTTGTCGTGTTAACGAATTCATCTTCTCATGATCTCTGCATGTACCTCATTTTTAATACGTTAAACGTTTTTTTTAATTCATTTTGTCACACATTTATTACAAAATGCTGGTTTATTTTTTTTGTTTGAACATAAATAAGTCAGTATGTAGTGACGCAGAGTAGCACAGGTGATGAAGCTCTCAGATGCAGCAGATGTTGGGATGGTTTGTAATGTAAAGTGAGCTGACGGGAACCGTACCCTGACATCCCGGTACCCATAAGACCGAGTAGCAGGGCGAAACGTGCCACCAGTGAGCCCTCGTTCTCCAGTCTGCTCTGTGCTGCCTGAGTCTGAAGGAGCACAAGACAGGAGTGAAAAGTCTATACATGATATACATCACATTCAATTGACTTATTATTTCATTCTTGTGGTGTGTTTAATAACTTTTTTATTTTTGGACAGGTTACAGTTTTTGAGATTCAAGATCACCTTTAAATTGACCTCAAGGAAGGGAACACACACACACACACACACACACACACACATTCACAAGTTACGGATAATTTAGAGATGCCAATGTGTCGATAACGGTTGTCTTTTGACTTGGGGAGGAAACTGGAGAACCTGGATGAAACCCCTGGAGGCACGGGGAGAACGTGCAAACTCCACCCAGACGGACCCTTATAATTAAAGGAAAGTGACATTAAACTAAAGAATAGAGAGATCATAATAATATACACATCTATTTTATTCGGAGAGCAGGTTAAAAATAGACATTGTCACAAACCAGCTTAAAATTTAGGATAGAAATTTTAAATATATTATAATTTTATCGGTTTGTGTGTAATGAGCAAGCCAGAGATGAGGCTGGTGAGGGAAAAACTCCCTGAGAAACCAGACTCTAAAGTAAACACCATCCTCATCTTGATTTTGAATCATTTCCTTTCTAAAACTTTGCAGTATTTGTATAAATTGTGTAATCGGAAAATTCAATCTAAGTTATAACATCAGTCTGTCTTGTTGAAGTTATCAGCAGTTCACAGATGGAGACTTAAGTGTAACACTCGCCTCCGCCTTGTGTGTGTGGAGTTTGCATGTTCTCCCCGTGCCTCGGGGGTTTCCTCCGGGTACTCCGGTTTCCTCCCCCGGTCCAAAGACATGCATGGTAGGTTGATTGGCATCTCTGTAAAAATTGTCTGTAGTCTGTGAGTGTGTGAGTGAATGAGAGTGTGTGTGTGCCCTGCGATGGGTTGGCACTCCGTCCAGGGTGTATCCTGCCTCGATGCCCGATGACGCCTGAGATAGGCACAGGCTCCCCGTGACCCGAGTAGTTCGGATAAGCGGTAGGAAATGAATGGATGAATGAATGAATGTGTATTTTGTATGTAGATAAACCCAGGTATAAAATATACCTGTATACTGCATATAATAAATTAGCACTATATTTAAAAAAAGAATGTGTTGTGTGTGTGTTTTACCTGCTATATTATCCTACAGAACCAGGAACAAGATGTATTTATTAATATAGACGTCAAAGCACTTCTGTAAGTCGCCCTTTATTAACTCGTCTACTGAATCCCATGAACATAAATATGAAATTCTGCTGTAGTTTTATTAACACTCGAATTTAGAATTACGTTTCAGTAAAAAGTAAAAGTATAGAAATCGTTTCATGAATCTTTCACGGCGAATCGTCACTGCCTTGAAAATTCTATTTGTTCTGTTTACTAATTCTATCTTGATGATATACATGACAACAATGATACATTAGTATCGGCTGGTTCAATAACATTTTTAACCATGGTGTTGTGTTGCTTTTTAAATATACTATGATTCGCAAACAAAATTTTAATTTCGTTAAAATCCGTCAATCCAGATTTGATGTAAATAGATTAAAATGTCTTTGTGTTACAGTGTTTTATGCTGCTCACCTGCAGGTATCGAATATATCCAGGTGTTAGACGGCGAATGTGGTAAAACATTGCTCTTCTCACGGTAGAGTTCTCTCTCTCTCTCTCTCTCTCTCTCTCTCTCTCTCTCTCTCTCTCTCTCTCCCTCTTTTACACACACACACACACACACCTCTTTGCCAAAAGCCGAATCTGTCTATTGTCTTTGGATAGTTATCTCCACAGGCATTATAAAGCTTGGGCTGCTTGTGTAACAGGTCACATGCCTGCTTCATGCATCCCTGAGTTCCCGTGTGCCAGTGAAAGTCTAATCAGACCTGAGTGGATCACGTGTTTCACTGCACATGTATACTGTGTCCAAGGAATTTCAGGGTGTCGTGATTCTTTGAACACGTGATTCTTTAATACAGTTCACTGAACCATTCATCCATCCATTCCCTACAATTCTTATTCTACTGGGTCGAACGGAACCTGGAGTCTGTCCCAGAAGACACAAGGCAGGGTACAGCCTGGACAGGATGCCACATGGCACAACCATACACATAACCACACTCATCCACACACACGTGAGCTAGCCCCACCACCCACCAATGCTCCCACACACACACACAGTGCATGGATATATAATATTATTCTTCCAAAACAACAAAAAAAGAGAAGAGAAGCAGTGAGATGTGTATCTGTGTTAGTTTTATCTGCTTATAAGTATAAATATATCCTCAATAAATATACTCAATAGTATTATTAACTTTGTCCTGGCCAGAGACCATTTCAAATCAATCTGATTGGTTGACAAACTTTGATGTTGGCTTGATGAAGCCAGTATTCTGTGGTGAGTGGACATAAGGGTCGGTGATACTTTTGGAGGCAAGTGGACAGAGAGGGTGCCAATAATTTAAAAAGCTAGTGGACTTCTCGATACATCACATGCGTATGTTTCGGAAATGTTGCAATTCCATTCGTATCAGGGGTTGATGTGGCATCACGTGACATCATCCGAATACCTGTAACTCAATCCCCCTCATTGTCTTGAGTGTTTTGATATGTCACATGTCAGTGTTGTGAATTTTATTTTTTTTACTTATTTTTTGGGCAAGGCTGCACGTGGCAACATGTGACGTCAGCAGAATACACGTGACGCAGTTCCCCTCATTGTGCTGAGCATTTTGATACGTGACATGTCCATGTTGTAGTAATGTTTTGACACACTTTGGGGGTGGGGATGCACGTGACATCATGTGACGTCATCAGAATACCCATAATGCAGTTCCACTGTGCTGTGGAAATTTTGTGAGTCCGCATATTTTGGGGGCGTGGCTGCGTGTGACGTCATGTGGTGTCAGGTGACGTCACGAGAATCCCATTTGAAGCGATAATATTTTTAGAGCTGAGTTCCTAGTGAGGGTTTGGACATTTAATGTGAATAGAAGTCATTATGGGATTCTACTTAATATTACACTACTTAGTACAATACACACAATCCTTTATGTTAAATGAATCAATAGATAGATAGATAGATAGATAGATAGATAGATAGATAGATAGATAGATAGATAGATAGATAGATAGATAGATAGATAGATAGATAGATGCCACTTGGTGATTCTCTACCGTGAATTTCGAAATTCCAATCGCTTATAAAAGTAATAGCAACAAACTTTAGACCAGGATTTACAGCGTGGACAGGATGCCACATGACAAAACCACACACACACACACACACACACACACACACACACACACACACACACACACACACACACACACACAGAGACACTATATATACTATGTCTCTCTCTCTGTGTGTGTGTGTGTGTGCGCGCGCGCGTGCGCGTGCGTGTGCGCGCGCGCGTGTGTGTGTGAATCTAAATGGTTCTGGAACGTTATAAAGTTCTGTTCTATTTTGTCATTTCCGTTATTCTGTTAGAGACACAACAGTAAACATGAACATGGATAGCGGTAAGATTTTCTCCTTATTTCTTCACTTTATTACTCATTTTCTTGGTAAGATTATTACTAGTGACTTGTTTTAGTTACTGAACATTTATAAAGCTTCATTTTGAGATGTTTGTGTTTTAAACAGTGATCATAATAAACTGTGATAATAAACTGTGATGATAATAATAAACAGTTATGATAAACTGTGATAATAAACTGTGATAATAGTGGTAATAAACAGTTATAATAATAAACAGTTACAATAATAAACAGTTATAATAAGAGTAGAGATTCAGTCAGATTTGTGGTCATGAAGCTAAAACTGATTAAAATAAAATGGAAATAAAAATAAACCAATCCCTAATAAAGCAACAGAGCTAAACGTCCAGGGCTCAGGAGTGATACTGCGCATGCGCCGGTAACTCGTTATTATTATTAATTTTTTTAATAAAAGTTAATCAAGTCTCTAACGAAGCGGTCGCCTGATTAGCGTCTAAACGCAACAGAGCACTTACTTATATCTATAAAGTTACATCTCGCTAAACTTCGAGCGCTCAGGTGATACTGCGCATGCGCCGATTTTTTGCACTGAGTCACCGAACTGTATTTAAGGATAAATAAGATGTTTGTATCACAATGAACTTATATATGTGTTAAAGTATGAACAGTTATGTACAGAGCTATTCATTTAATATGACAAGCTACAGTGATGTGTTTGATGTAACAACAAAGGACTTAACATTTATCTTAACATGAATACTTTTTATTTTTGATTCTAGGAAGAAATAAAGAAATAAACAAGACGGAGAAAAATGAACAAGACGGAAAAAATTCCCCCTTTAAAATGCCTAGGTACCTGTCACAGTACAGGGTATTAGAAGAAGAATGGGCAAGACAGGTTAGAACACACACACACACACACACACACACACACACACACACACACACACACACACACACACACACATACAGATACACACACAAACACAAACACACATACTCATTCATGATGTTTATCAGCTGTTTCGGGTCGGTGAAATATATCTGAGGCTTCTGCACGTACACACACACCACACAGACATACACACACACATACACACACAGACAGACACACACACACAAATAAAGACATACACACACACACACAGACACACATATACACACACATACACACATATACACACACAAACACGCACACACACAAATACACACACACACACACACACACACACACACAGACAAACACACACATAAAGACAGACACACATACACACACATACACACAAACACGCACACACAAATACACACACACACACACACACACATACAAATACACACACACAAATACACACACACACATACAGATATACACACACATACACACACACATACAGAAACACAAACACACATACTCATTCATGTTGTTTATCAGATGCTGCGGGTCGGTGAAATATATCTGAGGCTTCTGCACGTACACACACACACCACACAAACATACACACACTCAGACATACACACAGACAGACACACACACACACACACACATAAAGACAGACACACACATACACACACACAGACAGATATACACACAAACACACACACACACACACACACACATACACACACACACACACACACACACACACACACACACACAGACAGACACACACATACACACACACATAAAGACAGACACACATACACACACACATACACACAGACACACATACACACAAACACGCACACACAAATACACACACACACATACACACACGCATAAACACACACATACAGACAGACACACACACACATACACACACAAACACGCACACACACATACACACATATACACACACACAGACACACATATACACACAAACACACACACACACACACACACATACACACACACACATGCATACACACACATACACACACATACACACACACACATACAGACACACACATACACATAAAGACAGACACACATACACACACACATACACACAGACACACACATACACACAAACACACATACACACACGCATAAACACACACATACAGACACACACATACACACATATACACACACAAACACGCACACACGCACACACACATACACACATATACACACACAAACACGCACACACACATACACACACGCATACACACACACACCACGGCACAGACTTTTCTTTTCCACACAAAACATCTCACAGCCCGTAACCCCAAACCTCTGAAAACAAATGTACGTGATACTTTATTTAAATGACTAACACGTCTCTATCACCCTGTTTTATTATCTCAGGAGCGGAGAAGGCAGCGCACTCTCAAGGTGCACGAGAAGGGGGTTAAAGGCATAGCGAAGGGGCGCTCGATTATATCGTGCTATATGGAGGAGATTGAGAAGGAGGAGCAGAGAGAAGCAGAGGAGAGGATGTTTGATGATGATGCAAGAAGTTACGTTTCTTCTGATACCTACAAGAAACGTCAATGGGGTGAGCAAATGCACTGATGTTAACTGTGCTGCTGTGACTTGTATTAAAACTCATCTCATGATCATTTGAATGTGTTGAGCAATATTTTGTGTAGGTTATTGATCTATAGAGGTTTCTGTTCCTGACAGAACACATTAGGGCCAGTATTTAAAGGGCCACATGTGTCTGACATACTGAGGTTGGGATTAAACCAGAGAATAGACTCAGGACCTGGATTATGTGTCAGACTTTTTCAGATCTCAGATGATCTCTTCAGTCTCTTGTGTCTCGTTTTTCTCTCAGGTTATTACCACAAAGGGACTCGCCAAGACTTCCTGGAGAAACAGAGAGAGATGTGTCAGCTTAAGGTGAGGAATCGAGTAGGCTTTCGTTTATCGTGTGAAGTAAATGCACTTGAGATCATGACTAACCTGCTACATCGCACTCGTACCTGAAATGCTAAATAATTCAGTCGTGTGAAACGGACATCGCTGCTCTCATAGACACTAAAGTGAAAAACTAACCTAGTTACTGACAAGTTGGTCAGATTTGCTGAAATACTTTGCTGACTCCGCATCTCTCTCTCTCTCTCTCTCTCTCTCTCTCTCTCTCTCTCTCTCTCTGTATCTCTTTCTCTCTCTCTCTCTCTGTATCTCTTTCTCTCTCTCTGTATCTCTTTCTCTCTATCTCTGTCTCTCTATCTGTCTCTCTAACTCTCTCTGTCTGTCTGCCTCTCTCTCTCTTTCTCTTTGTATCTCTTTCTATCTCTCTCTATCTCTCTCTGTCTCTCTTTCTATCGCTCTCTCTCACACCATCTTTCTCTCTCACCATCTCTCTCTTTCTCTCCATCTGTCTCTCTTTCTGTCTGTCTCTCTACCTCTCTCTGTCTGTCTGTCTGTCTCTCTCTCTCTCTATCTGTCTTTCTTTCTGTCTATCTGTCTCTCTCTCTCTCTCTCTCTCTCTCTCTCTCTCTCTCTCTCTCTCTCTCTCTCTCTCTCTCTCTCAGTACTGCAATGCAGAGAGAGAAAAGATCATCCAGGATCTCAAAGATCAGACAATGATGGAAGAAGCGGAGCTGGCAAAGCAAGAGGAGAGCGTTACTGACGAAGCCTTTCTGAAATTTGTCAAGGAGGAAACAGAGAAAACGGCACTGGCTTTAAAAAGGCATGGTTCTGAGCTCTAGTTCTTTATGCACTAAGATCGTTTGTCTGAATCTGTGTTAAAGTTCAGCTGCTTATTAAACGATCTGTAACGTATGAAGGAATAAACGTTTATTACCATCGAACATTTCCTACTTTCATGCTGTAGGCTTGAAGAAAGCGAGAAGAAAGCACTGGAACTAGAAGAAGAGATCAAGTGGAAAGAGCTGGAAAGTGAGAAAGTAATGAAGTAAGCTGCTAATAGGAACGAAGCACTAAACACAAGGCCACACAACCGTTACAGCATCAGATGTATTTAAGATTCCTTAAAAGTACTGATTAGAAACGATATCCAGTGAAACCCTTTTACATACGACCCCAGACGTCCTGTACCTTTTTAACTGCGTGGTTTAACCTCTCCCTAGGAACATTGCCAAGAACAAGGAAATGTTGGATCTGGAAAAGCAGTGTGAGGAGTTTCTCTGGAAGCTTTCGCCCCCTGAGTGGCAGCAAAGGCAGGAAGTCAGGAGGAAGATCAAGGCTGAGAAGATCAAGGCTTCTGCCTTGGAGAAGAAACCAGCTGAGCAACATAGCCTGCGTATGTCCACACACCCGACCTCATCTTCATGACAGAACCAAGAGTGCTTTCAGGAGACTTTGTCTTTGGCCAGTGCACAATTTACATGTAGAAAGTGTCAGAACGGCCGGGGGGACATGGCCGGTTCATAGCGGGGCTTCTGATATTGACAAAAAAAGTTTGAAAAGTGATGAATGCTATGATATTGATGAGCATTTTTCCTTCTGAATTAATTGGGTAATAAGTTGTGGTTAAGTGAGGATATTAGTTAGCAAAAAATAAAATAATAAAACATTCATTCATTCATCTTCTACCGCTTATCCGAATTTCTCGGGTCACGGGGAGCCTGTGCCTATCTCAGGCGTCATCGGGCATCGAGGCAGGATACACCCTGGATGGAATGCCAACCCATCACAGGGCACACACACACTCTCATTCACACACACACACTACGGACGATTTTCCAGAGATGCCAATCAACCTACCATGTATGTCTTTGGACCGGGGGAGGAAACCGGAGTACCCGGAGGAAACCCCCGAGGCACGGGGAGAACATGCAAACTCCACACACACACACACAAGGTGGAGGCGGGAATCGAACCCCCAACCCTGGATGTGTGAGGCGAACGTGCTAACCACTAAGCCACCCCCCCCTGAATAAAACATTTATTTGTTAATATTGTAATATAACTGCCTCGTGTGAAAGCATCCTAATTAAATCCTAATACTGATCAGTTTCTAAAGTACAGACTTACAATTTAAGCTGGAAGCTCATTGGACAGTTCTGACCTCCACAGGGAAATCCCCGTCCCAAAGCTACAAGAACACTGAAGAGGATGAGGAGATTACGAAGAACCTGGAGTTCGATGAGGTCTGATCCCAGCAATATTTATTATCTTATCTTATCGGGAATGTTTTACTATACAAAAATTCATGAAGTATTCAGTAGCTGTAATTTATTAGCCTGTGTATCTTATGTGTGTGTGTGTGTGTGTTTGTGTGTGTATATGTGTGTGTGTGGTGTGTGTGTGTGTGTGTGTGTGTGTGTGTGTGTACACTCAGAAGCCTCAGATATATTTCACCGACCCGCAGCAGCTGATAAACATCATGGATGAGATGGAGGACAAGACCCAACGTCTCTTTGAGGAGCTGGACAGCACTGAGCGTTCCATGGAGTTCTGCAAGGAATATGATAAGAATGGGCTCGCAAAAATGTAAGTGACTGACAATCACTTTCCAATCAGAGCTGCTCCCAGCGAACCAGTCACCATTATACACACTGTTATTACTGTTTCACTGCAATAATAAGCAATAACAAAGCATTTTAAACATGTGCACTATTACCTGTGTGCAATATGTCTTCAGTGTAAACACTACTCTTTTTATACACTTTTATTTTTGTATATACTGTATGTTATATTACGTCTTTATTCTTTATTCTTTTTATATATTTTTAGCTGCTGTAACAGAGAAATTTCCCAATTGTCGGACGAATAAAGGAATATCTTATCTTATCTTATTTTATCTTATCTTATCTTATCATATCTGGGGACATGGTGGCTTAGTGGTTAGCATGTCCGCCTCACACCTCCAGGGTTGGGGGTTCGATTCCCGCCTCCGCCTTGTGTGTGTGGAGTTTGCATGTTCTCCCCGTGCCTCGGGGGTTTCCTCTGGGTACTCCGGTTTCCTCCCCCGGTCCAAAGACATGCATGGTAGGTTGATTGGCATCTCTGGAAAATTGTCCGTAGTGTGTGTGTGTGTGAGTGTGTGAGTGAATGAGAGTGTGTGTATGCCCTGCGATGGGTCGGCACTCCGTCCAGGGTGTATCCTGCCTCGATGCCCGATGACGCCTGAGATAGGCACAGGCTCCCCGTGACCCGAGAAGTTTGGATAAGGGTAGAAAATGAATGAATGAATGAATGAATCTTATCTTATCAAACAACTTAACAAAAGCTTAAAGGAATTCTTTTGGCTTCAGCTCTACACACTGCATCTGTAGTGTGTGTGTGTGTGTGTGAATATTGTGACCAAGACCTAAAACATTTCCCTAACTGACCAAAGAACCGACGTTCGGCTATAAGAAGTAATCGAAAAGCAGTTGATAAAAACGTCCAAATGTTTTCATAGAAAATAAAATCTGGATCGTTTCATTTAAAATTGCAACGGTTTCAACGCCACGTCTACTGTAAAATCTCTGACCTCACATTTTTACCTCTGAGGTATTTGTGTACACGCAGGAAGAAGGTAAACGCTGATCTTAATATGGAGATCGAGTTCCTGACCAAAACCCTCGAGGAGCAGGTAAAGTGGGCAGAAGAGCTACAGAACAACGTCGAGATTTTCAGAAGTAGTGAGAGCAGCTTTCAGAGAAAGGTAACAACACACACACACCTTCATTTAACTAAGACTTATCTTAAACCACTGAAGGTCACTGCTGAACACCTTTTGTGTGTTGGTGTCCTCTCTACTCAGGATGAAGACCTGAAGCAGCTGAACGAGAAGATCGAGCAGGTGTTCAGAGTCTGTGTAGGATTTGCTCCGGACACTCAGGGCTCACGACAGATGCTCAAAGCCATCGGGTTAAACCTGTATGAGCTTTTAGAGAAGTTCGAGAGCCTTCCAGAGGAGCAGCTGATACAGATAAAGAGGAAGTACAAACAGGATAAGATCACCAGGTTAGAAAAAAAACGAGCTTGTTTAAAAACAGGTCATGTAAACACAGTTAAAGGTGGGGTCTCCGATGCTTCAGAAAACTGAGTCAGGCCGCCAAACAAAAACAAAACAAACGTGTAGCCAATGAGCAGAAAGGGGCGGGTCTTGTCAATATGCGGTGGAGAGAGTGTTCAGTGCGCATGTGTGACATTAGCAGAAAGCGGTTTTAACATCGACATGGAGGATAAAACAAAGAAAGAAAGCGAAGAAAGGTTTACGATAAGGACAAGAAGTAGGACGTGTTAATATAGGATCAGCTTTCCAGTGCTGGAGAGAACTGAAGGAGCAGGAAGTCGGCCACATATTCACAGATTCGAGCGTTTAGCTCAGGAGTTATTGACTCGGGAAACTCCGACCTGTGAATATGTGGCCGACTTTACTTAAGACGCCGAGGCGCTTTTTTCCTTCTCGATAGGTGAGTAACGTTGGTTTTGCTTTGTTACACAGAACTAATATATGCCTTTGTCCTTTACATGATTATGCTTGTGTGTCATTTTTGCTTGTTTGTTTATCTACAATCGTACTGTTCTTCCCTTCAGCTATGATAAAGACACATTTCTTTCTAGTAGTCGCCTGGGTTACGTATGTATGTGTGGGCGGAGCTATCGATACAGGGGTGGGACCCGTTTGGGTTAGGGGTGTGTTTGTTTTGGTGATTTTATATGTCAACATTGGCTTTTAAACTTCGGAGACCCCACCTTTAATCAGGTGCACGTCATATCGGTGCACTTTACAGCTATTCTACTGGACCACATCTTACCTGATGATTTTTTTTGGTTTCTGGAACTGATTGTATTCCTGCATGACAGTAGCCATCTTTCTCTACTTATTGGCTGCAAAAACCTCACAGGTTGAGTATAAAATAAAAGTCAGCTGCAGTTCCATTTATTTGCCAAAAATAATTAATACGTTTGCTTTAATGTACAATTGTACAAATGAAGAAATCTGGGGTCGTATATATATATATATGTATGTATGTATGTATGTATGTATGTATGTATGTATGTATGTATGTATGTATGTATGTATGTATGTACATGACCCTGATATCTAACACGATGCTCTGTAACAATCTAGAATCGCTAAAGCTGTCTATATGAATCACACACAGCTCGCTAATGGCTAAAATCCAGTTTAAACACTGATGTATACTGTACTTGGTCTGACTGTTTGTCTGACTCTCCATTGCTTCAGCGCAAGAAAAGAGGAAAAGCTGCAGAAGTTGAGGGTTCTGCAGGAAAAGAGGGAACAGCGAGCTGCAATGAGACAACAGCGGACTATGGCTGAAGTCCAGAAACCTGTAAGTTCTACCTTGATACACAGACCAGTCAGCTGCGTACAACAGAACTGTCTGTTCTAACCATGAAAGAGTGTGTTTCTTTCACACACTGTTGCAATTTGTACCTCTTGTAAAATCAAGCTAAGTGAGATATAAAGTATGAAATTTTTTTATTTTTTATATTTCAGACAGGAAAGAAAGAAATGTCACGGTCCTGGTTAGTGAAGACGGTTCACACGAAGGAAGACAAGAAAACCGATCTCGCCAGGGAACAGGAAGAGTTAGAGAAAGACCTTCTGGAGTAACCGTGTACGGAGGATCTAAACATATACGGTGCTGCTTGAACGTTTGTGACTCAGTAATGTTCGGGTTAAGAGCTTCCACACTACACAAGCTTCGGTCCTGGTTCGGTACATATAAAAACAGACCATATGCTTGAAATCTGATATGATGATAGCTTTAATATATAAAAAAAAGAGGTCTGGAGTCTCAGAGTGCTCTTTAAAACACAAAGTATTTATTAAAATAAAAAGTCTTTTCATAGGATTGTTACAGTAGTTTTAATTCATTCCTCTGACCAAAAAAAAAAGAAAAAAAAAAGTGTCCTTCACTGAAAGGTGAAAGTGTCCTTCATGTCCTAACACTACTGTATGCTGGGTGAAATGTTTCAGTATTTTATTACATTTAGAAATGACACTTTTTGTTTGCACGACTATACGTGACTACGTTGTTTACCACAAGATGGCACACAAACACAATAAACCTGTACAAATAGACTTCTATAATCTGTGTCATCTCACTGTATGAAGATCGACCATGCAACATTTATTTGGGTTGTTGGGGAAGTGAGAAGAACGTCGGCTCGCGTCGGAGCACAGACGTGTACATGCACAATGCTGTACGATTACTGCAGCTTATAGAACGGTATAATTACACATACATTTTTCAGTACAGTGGCATCACTCCTACATCCATGACATACAAACTTCTCAACACGAGATGCCCTGCTTCTGTGTCTATAAATCCAAACTGTCCCATTACTGTATTTCCTCTGGATGTGGTTATAACTGCACGACAAATCACAGGTATACATGCGTCTCCGTGTTAGCGAGGGCAACACAATATTATTCCATACCTCATCGGTAACAAATGTGTAGTCCTTCATTAACACTATTGTTGGCTAGTTGGTCAGTAGTTGTTAAGAGCGGTCTTTAATAACGTCTCTCAGAACATCACATTGATCCCTAATAGATACGCTCGCTTTGCCTTCCTCATGGAGATAACCTAGAACAAGCTCTGGGGGAAGTCGTGGCCTTTGCAGGGGAAGTCGTGGCCTAATTAGGGTTAGAGAGTCTGACTCCTAACCCTAAGGTTGTGGGTTCGAGTCTCGGGCCGGCAATACCACGACTGAGGTGCCCTTGAACCGTGTGAGGTGCCCGTGTGTGTGTGTGTGTGTGTGTGTGTGTGTTTTCACTACTGTGTGTGTGCACTTTGGATGGGTTAAATGCAGAGAACAAATTCTGAATATGGATTTGTCACCGTACTTAGCCGTATGTCACGTCACTTTCACTTTCACGTCACTTCATGTAATGTCTATCTGAGTTATATAACAATAAGCTGCAAAAATGTACAAGGTTGTAATGTAAACATGAGTAATAAATAATAGTCTGCAGTAGTTTAAAGGTGTAATATATATGGTAAGTTTGAATGAAAAACTACTCATTGGTTCCTGTTTATGGACGTGTTGTTTACGGAACGTCGTTGTTAATTGTGAAATATCACCTTACCAAAGAACTCAATAGGACTTACATTGATGGTAAAAGCATCATTTTAAATTAAAATAAAAATAGAAAGTTTAGCCAAGAAAGTGTCGCTTAACCACGATGAACAAATACAGGTGAAGTTTTCAGCACTTTGGGAGAGACAGACATTAAACTGTTCCTTTAACCCTTATGGACACCTCGGGACGTTGTCTTCCGTTAGGGACATATTCATGTCCACATTTTTCACCACATCTTTGTTTCAGCTAGAGGATTGATTATTTATTTATTTATTTATTTATTTATTTATTGGGGGGGGGACGACAAACCTTCGTACTTTGGAAAGAGGATTTCAACTTTTTTCACCAGATCTACAATTTTCTGTATTAAAACTTTACCCTAACGTGTAGTTAATTTACAGCCACTAAATGAAACATAACAATATATCGGATTCATATTTTCTTTAAAGGTTTTAGCAGAAATCTGTTAATCAACCTCAGTTCTAATTAAAACTACTAAACATTAAAATAACGTTGTTTTCTTTTACTTTTTAATTACCAATTTCATTTGTGACGTCACTAATTTACAAAATGACTTATTTTCAACATTTTAAAAAGTGGAACAGAATTATTATTATTATTATTATTATTTACTTTTTATCATTTTTATATATATTAAAGACATTGGCTTTTATGCATTGTTACTTTTTGTGCATTATCAGATTCATTTTATTTTCTCCCTCATTACTCCACAGGCCTGTGACAAAAGAAAGCTTATTTGCAGGCGTTTTATATCGAGTTTTATGGTGGATATCAGCATACTATAGTGTGTGTTTGCCTGTGTGTGTTCGTGTGTGTGTGTGTGTGTGTGTGTGTGTGTGTGTGTGTGTGTGTGTGTGTGTGTGTGTGTGCGCGCGCGTGCGCCATTGTGCTGGAAAGCCTGAACAAACACACTCGCACACACACGCTTTCGTTCACACACTCGCACACACTCAACACACACACACTATAGTATAGTGTTGATTTACATGCAAATTAATAAAAAAAAATAAATCTAATATCGTTTTATAGAACGGAATTTTTCATGGATGTTTTCAGCCACGGAGCCACACGTAAGGCTCGTGTTTGTGATGTCCAGAAGGCTTACGTTTCCCCGCCATAGGGAGTGTGTTCAGGGATGATGTCACACTTGATGCTTTCTCTGAAACATGACAAGCTGCATTGTTTTCCAATCACGAGAGAAAGCAAGAGGCTGGTGAGGGAACAACAATTTGTACCTGTTATACCAGAAACATGCAACACGACATGAAATGTAACAGCATCTGTAAATAAATAATAATAATATACTCCTGAAACATTCCTGTGGAATAACTGTTAAGGGTAAACAATGTATTTAGTCCTTCTCTTTATGGCCAGAATCTGTTTCAGTTCTGCATATAAAACATCCGTTTACAAATAGCTGCACATATTTACACCACGTGTATCTCTCAGGGTGAATGTATACAGGTTAACAAGCTGTTTTAAAAGAAAACGAAATACAAACGCAGAGAGACGGAAGGCAAAACAGCTGAAGAAGGAATTAGGGATAAAACGAATAACCATCAGGTGCTGCGCTACGTGTCGGAGAGCGACGGGTGCGCACGTGTTGAGCCGTCCGTCTCGGACGCACGTCTATAGCAGGTAGAGAACGATAACGCATGGGAGAACTGCACAGAGATGTCGCACGTCCATAAATGACCTGAGTAAGTGTAAACCGATGACAAACAAGGTGATCGTTACCATCAGAGTTCGACGTAATCACGTAAATCTAGACTATATTATAGATTATATTATTTCGGTCAGTAATTTGGATGAAGTGACATTCTAAGTTATTATATGCAGCTAATCTGTGAACAGATGCTTGATATGGGATCAGAGATGTACGTGGAGATGTGGTGGAGGAGAGTGGGACAGAGCAGGTCTGGGTTCGATGCCACGGCTCTTCATGAAAGACAGCAGCTGCTCAGGGATCTCAGCCAGTACGTCCTTGGCCAGACGAGCCATGCTCAGCACCTGATTTCCCGAGCGGTCGATGTAGTCCCTGAACGGCACAAACTGACAGACACGTACACGTTCAGTAGCTGTAGTCACGGTGGCCTGGTAGCTTTATTACATTTTATTCTACAGCACGGTTCAATTCCCAGTTTTGATTGGTTTATATTAAACGACCACAGGTAGCTATTAATTAGCTAAAAATTTATTATTTATCTCTGCGAGCCTGATGTAAAACTTTAATAGAGGAAAAAACCTTAGACAGAATTTAAGTGGCTGAAGATACTGTAACACCTTCAATTTCTCAGTTATCCATGAACAAGCACTCGGACCGTCTCAGAGAAAAGAGATTGTAGAAAAAAGTATTTATATATATTTATATATTTTTATGCTATGTTTCAGGAAATGCATGCAATCATGACAAGCACAGCTAGCTGCACTAACATGACCGAAGTACGGTAACGACAAACTCTGTGCCGCATTGCGAATGAAATAATAAGCTTTATCAGATATAGCAGAATAGGGAAAAAAGTGATGTCATGAGGAGCACCTGAACAATGTCCCGTTCTGCGACACGGCCCCGGGAGGACACCCGGACCTCGTCACCATCCAACTCCTCCATCGCTGGATAGAGAGAGACAGACAGTTTTCTTCTTGTCAACACACAGACTGTAAAAGGCTCAACTGGCTTAGAAGATGGAGAGCATTACAACACTGACAAAAAATAACTAAATGACAAGAGGAAAAAAAGAAAAAAAGCAAACGAAAGAAAAATCGAAATCAAATCGATATTTTTTTTGCCTTCGAACCGGCATGAAGCGATGGCACGACCCCCACAGAGCCCTGATCTCGACATCATCGAGTGTGTCTGGGATTACATGAAGAGACAGAAGGATGTGAGAAAGCCTACAGTACATCCACAGATCTGTGGTCAGTTCTCCAAGACGTTTGGAACGACCTACCGGCCGAGTTCCTTCACAAACTGTGTGTAAGTGTACCTAGAAGAATTGCTGCTGTTTTGAAGGCAACGTGTGGTCACAGCAAATATTGATGTGATTTAGATTTCTCTTTTGTTCATTAACTGCATTTTGTTCATTTATGAAAATAAATGTTTAACACTTCCATTTTTGAAAGCATTCTTTGTTTACAGTGTTTTTTCACACAGTACTGTATATCATTTCATTTTCTACCGCTTATCTGAACGTCTCGGGTCACGGGGAGCCTGTGCCTATCTCAGGCGTCATCGGGCATCGAGGCAGGATACACCCTGGACAAAGTACCAACCCATCACAGGGCACACACACTCTCATTCACTCACACACTCACACACTACGGACAATTTTCCAGAGATGCCAATCAACCTACCATGCATGTCTTTGGACCGGGGGAGGAAACCGGAGTACCCGGAGGAAACCCCTGAGGCACGGGGAGAACATGCAAACTCCACACACACAAGGCGGAGGCGGGATTTGAACCCCCAACCCTGGAGGTGTGAGGCGAACGTGCTAACCACTAAGCCACCGTGCCCCCCTGTACTGTATATATATATCCAAACCAGGAAACAAAACAGAGCAGGATTCTGGAATGAGATTTGACGCTTTGAATCGTTCGACGTGAATATTTCTTCTGTACCAGAGCTGCCCCAAAACACAAAGTCTTCTACACTCACCGTCAAACTCCGCAGGCCCCACCCCGATGATGATGATTGACATGGGCAGGGACGAGGCCTACAGAGAGAGAAAGAAAGTGTCATTTTCCAGAAAGAGCTCACAGTTAGAATGTGCAGTAAAGGATGATGGAGACGAGGGTGGACGAGACGCACGTTGACCACGGCCTCTTTAGTCTGCACCATGTCTGAGATGACTCCGTCTGTGATCATCAGCAACACGTAGTACTGTGAGCCGTCCGTCACACCCGTCGCGGCCCTGTGAGAAGAGGAATAAAACTTTATAAGGAACGCCTGCTCGTTCATGCGGTTATCCGATCAGCCGGGCATGTGGCAGCAGCACGATGCAACACTCATGCAGATACAGGTCAAGAGCTTTAGTTAATGTCCACATCAAACATCAGAATGGAGAAAAAGTGTGACTTGACTATTGGCTACTTCAGAGATTTTCACAAACAAACCTTTCTAGTGTTCTAGTTTCTTCTAATGTTTGATAAAACTTTAAACTTTAACTTTAGTCTTTAAACTTGAAGAGAAAACCAGAGAACCCAAGAGAAACCCAGAAGCAGGTTCTCAGGGAGAACATGCAGACCCCCACCCCCCATGCACCAAACAGACATAATCCTAAACAACACAGACCTTAAATATCACATGTAAATAAAACACATAAAGTTGTATTGTAGTTTTGAACACATTCATTCATTCATCTTCTACCGCTTATCCGAACTACTCAGGTCACGGGGAGCCTGTGACTATCTCAGGCGTCATCGGGCATCGAGGCAGGATACACCCTGGACGGAGTGCCAACCCATCGCAGGGCACACACACACACACACTCTCATTCACTCACACACTCACATACACTCTCACACACTCAAACACTACGGACAATTTTCCAGAGGAAAATTTCCCAGAGGAAACCCCCGAGGCACGGGGAGAACATGCAAACTCCACACACACAAGGCGGAGGCGGGAATCGAACCCCCAACCCTGGAGGTGTGAGGCGAACGTGCTAACCGCTAAGCCACCGTGCCCCCCCCCCCCCGTTTTAACACATTTAGTTTTATAAAAAAAAAAAAAAAACACTATAATACAAGATACATAAGATTTATAAAGTATTGAAAGCTACAAAACAACTCATTTTGAAAAGAGCTTTGGAGAAGTGAAAAATAGTTGGAAAAGAAGCTTTATGAGAGCTAAGCCGAGCTTTCGTGCGGACGTCCTTGAACTATTCCACATCAGTAACAATCTCTAAATCTTTCCTCACTGTGTTGCCACTCTGGTGCTGTTATTAAATGTAAACCACTCAACATGGATCGGCGCTTCCTCCCTCTGACACTCGGGGGATCCCTTGATTGGGTTCTTTTCTTTTTTTTTTAGCATCTAATAAATCTGCGCACCTCCTGTGAGTAAAATTAAACCTAGTGAAAGAACCGAAGCCTATTGCTTTTGTCTAAGAGGACATATGATCATGCACGCCGGTCAAAAACGAGTTAGGTATCGAACGTGTCCCCTTCTGGCTTTACCTCAGCCTTCTAGAAAGTAATAACGACGCCGGCACACACTCTGTATTCAGACGGAGTTTTTGATGTATGTGAGTGTGGAGCGATGCTGGAGGCTCAGGGCTGAGCTTATTAATCACACTAATGGAGAGTGACTGAGAGTTAGCAGCAAATAAAGCGGACAATAAGAACGGGAAAGAAAGGAAAGAAAGAAAGAAAGAAAGAAAGAAAGAAAGAAAGAAAGAAAGAAAGAAAGAAAGAAAGAAAGAAAGAAGGAAAGAAAGAAAGAAAGAAAGAAGAAAGAAAGATAAAGAAAGAAAGAAAGAAAGAAAGAAAGAAAGAAAGAAAGAAAGAAAAAGAAGGAAGGAAGAAAGGAAGGAAGGAAAGAAAAGGAATAAAAAAGAAAAAAGCCTCCTCCCTAAATAATTCCCTCCCTCCCGCCCCTCCCGCCCTCCCTCCCTCCTCCCTCCTCCCTCCCTCCCCCCTCCCTCCTCCCTCCCTGCCTCCTCCCTCCCTCCTCCCCCTCCCTCCCTCCCTCCCTCCCTCCCTCCCTTTCCTCCTTCCTTCCTCCCTCTCTCCCTCCCTCCTCCCTCCCTCCTCCCTCCTCCCTTCCTCCTCCCTCCCCCCTCCCTCCCTCCTCCTTCCCTCCCTCCCTCCCTCCCTTTCCCTCCCTACCTCCCACAGACATAAAGAGACAGACAGACAGACAGACACAGACAGACAGACAGACAGATAGATAGATAGATAGATAGATAGATAGATAGATAGATAGATAGACAGACAGACAGATAGATAGATAGATAGATAGATAGATAGATAGATAGATAGATAGATAGATAGATAGATAGACAGACAGACAGATAGAGAATGCCGCTCACTTACTGTGCCACCTGGTTGATGACAGGAGCGAAGTTAGTGGGTCCGTACAGCTGCACTGTTCTCAGACATTGGTAATAAGCTTCCAGGACCCCTTCGATTCCCACACAGTTAGCGTTCTCACAGTCCGAGTTCTACAGCATGGGGAAATCAGGTTCATCTTAACATCCACGTGTCTAATGGTTTAATTTACAATTACAAAAGGAATTCATGACAGGAAGTGAATATGAATATGAAAAGAAGACTGTTAAAGGATCGGCGCTGTGGTGGTGTGATGTGGTCTGACACGGAGCTGAATAATACTGTATTCAAAATGGGAAGTCAGAACATGGAATTGTGTCGATTCTGGGGAACTGACATGAACACCTCCGTATTCATTTGTCTCTGTTTATCGGTATTTTCTATGTATTGTACATTTAACAATCGTCTACCTCAGAGGCGGCCAACACATGCGGCTCTTTACCCGTTTTCATGCGGCTCTTACTTTCATATCGAAGTTTGTATTTGTGTCTTTTTAATATACGTGTTCGCTTCGCTTGAGTTCAGTACGGTATTTTCGTCAAACGCGCGTGTGAGTGGGATGAAAATACCTCAAAGTTTCCCAGTAGGAGCAAAATCATTTGAGTAAACAATTTGTGTCAAGATCGCTCTCAAGATGGCAGGTGATGTTCATGTGTGCCCATGTGTATGATGTGGCTCTTTGCGATAACGGTAAAAAATGTGGCTCCTGGTCTCTGCATCGAGGCAGGATACACCCTGGACGGAGTGCCGACCCATCGCAGGACACACACACACACTCTCATTCACTCACACACTCACACACTACGGACAATTTTCCAGAGATGCCAATCAACCTACCATGCATGTCTTTGGACCGGGGGAGGAAACAGGAGTACCCGGAGGAAACCCATGATGCACGGGGAGAACATGCATGCAAACTCCACACACACAAGGCGGAGGCGGGAATCGACCCCCCGACCCTGGAGGTGTGAGGCGAACGTGCTAACCACTAAGCCACCGTGCCCCCCTCTGAATGTTTCGTGAGCGAATTAAAATGTTTATTAGTGTAAATGTTTGTTCATGTACAGTAGATCATGCTACATGAGTTTGCGTGGCTAAAGCTGTAATGCTTATGTGCGGCTCACCAGAGCAAACGAGTGAGAGACGTTTCCATCAGGAGGAATTTTAGCCCCAAACCCATAAGCAGGGAAAAGTTTGTCACTGTCGTAATCCTGAATGATTTCACCGACTGCTTTTAATGCCATCGCGTAGGCGTTCATCTGATATGGACTCATGTAGTGGAGAGATGTGGGCTGGGCTGGGTTACCTACAACACACACACACACACACACACACACACACACACACAGTGCATGTTGCAATACACTGAAATCAAACCATCACGTTATGTAATAGATGCAGAAAGACAGATGCCAGGAATAATAATAGTGAACTGAAGCTTACCGTTGGAAGCAGTGAAGTCTATGGCTACTGTGAAGTTCAGCTGCGTCCTGTTTTAAAGAGTTTTAAAATGGAAAGTTTCATGTTTCCAATAGGGGAATTACATCTGCATGATTAGGATAAACAGACACTGAAATTTCTTCATATTGTGCCTCATATTGTGCCTCACTATCACGTGAAGATTAAAGTGTAAACATTTGCTTCAAACCACCTGCAGTGCTTGTTTATGACAGCCATTTAAAACAACACCCCTTAGTAAGAGAACATCACCCCTTAGTAAGTATTTACTACCTTAAGCTTTACATTTACTTGTTCTGCCGGCAGTATTAAGAATCGATTCATAGAAAGAATACAAATTCATTCATTCATTCATTCATTCATTAATTTTCTACCGCTTATCCAAACCTCTCGGGTCACGGGGAGCCTGTGCCTATCCCAGGCGTCATCGGGCATCGAGGCAGGATACACCCTGGACGGAGTGCCGACCCATCGCAGGGCACACACACACTCTCATTCACTCACACACACACACACACACTCCGGACAATTTTTCCAGAGATGCCAATCAACCTACCATGCATGTCTTTGGACCAGGGGAGGAAACCGGAGTACCCGGAGGAAACCCCCGAGGCACGGGGAGAGAAAATGCAAACTCCACACACACAAGGCGGAGGCAGGAATCGAACCCCAACCCTAGAGGTGTGAGGTGAACATGCTAACCACTAAGCCAACGTGCCCACCCGCTTGTGTTATTAAAAGGTTAAAATAATTTGAACATCTTTCATACACTGTACCATAAAACCTACAGTGACAAATGAACACATAACTATGTGCCCACAAATAGGCTTAATATCCTTATATTTGGTTTATTGAGATGTTATAGATTGACTAGAGTCAAGAGATTATCACCTGCTGTGATGTTACGGAGTAAATTTATGCCGTAAACTTAATATTCGATATCAAAGTCCGTGCTAACGGTTTGACATGAAGTCGAGTTTTACGTTAATTGGTCTTCTTACGTGTGTATTTACACACACTCAGGAGCACGAGCAGGATACCAACCTTCTTCGGAATTCGCAGGGTTTTCATGAATAAATCCGTTCAAACTCAGAATAACGAACGTGCATAAACGTCTCTACTTAAGTCGTAACTTTGGACAAAGCTCTCACCCGCCCCTGATGAAGTCCACGAAGGTGTACTCGGATTCCACTTTGAAGGACAAAAGCGTCACCTGGAGCGAGTAGGACAGATTAGATAATGAGTGTAATTATGAAAATGAATTTGCACTAGAGGAAAATTTGACAGGCCATCTTACTTACTGTGCCAGAGTTTATGTATTTCTTTTTCCTTCCTTTCTTTTTGGGATTGAGGACCTGAAATAAGACATGGCAAAAGCTCTAAAATGAGGCTGATGCCTGCAGAGCTTTACCGTTACGATCAGAATAAACGATAAATAAAAATTTGGTGTCGAGATTCGCTCTCACCTCGTAGACGTTAAACTGGCTCTGGCCTCGAGACAGCTCTCTGTAGCTGGTGGTAAACTCGCCGATAAAATCGTGACTAAAAAAAAAGTCAAATCCATGAAATAAATGTGATTAAAATAAGGGATACGTACATTTGCACTGCTGAGCATGTGTGCTTTATGTAGGCTCGGCGTCTGTGTCAACAATTATTTCTCACCCAATATTTTAACACTGACCGATATGATGTCATCAGCGTGCGCCTACAACGCTTCTCTTTCTTGGACTGCTTGAAAATTCCATATAGTGTGGCTTTATATTTCGATTCAAGTGTTCAATTATGCGACTTAAGTCTGACTCGAGTCAAGTCGAGTCCCCCATCTCTGAGTCATTTAACTCAAGTCTGAATCAAGTCTCAAGTCAGGAATGTCAAGTCAAAGTCAAGTCGAGTCTTTTTTAAATATTTGTCAAGCAATTCTCAAGTCTCAAATTTGCGACTTAAGTCTGACTTGAGTCAAGTCGAGTCCTCCATCTCTGAGTCATTTAACTCAAATCTGAGTCATGTCTCAAGTCAGGAATCTCAAGTCAAAATCAAGTCGAGTCTTTTTTTAATATTTGTCAAGCAAGTCTCAAATTTGCGACTTAAGTCTGACTCGAATCAAGTCGAGTCCCCCACCTCTGAGTCATTTAACTCAAGTCCGAGTCAAGTCTCAAGTCAGGAATGTCAAGTCAAAGTCAAGTCAAGTCTTTTTGTAATATTAGTCAAGCAAGTCTCAAGTCTCAAATTTGCGACTTATGTCTGACTCGAGTCAAGTCGAGTCCCCCATCTCTGAGTCATTTAACTCAAGTCCGAATCAAGTCTCAAGTCATGAATGTCAAGTCAATGTCAAGTCGAGTCTTTTTTTAATATTTGTCAAGCATGTCGCAAATTTGCAACTGAAGTCTGACTCGAGTCAAGTCGAGTCCCCATCTCTGAGTTATTTAACTCAAGTCCGAGTCAAGTCTCAAGTCAGGAATGTCAAGTCAAAGTCAAGTCGAGACTTTTTTAAATATTTGTCAAGCAATTCTCAAGTCTCAAATTTGCGACTTAAGTCTGACTCGAGTCAAGTCGAGTCCTCCATCTCTGAGTCATTTAACTCAAGTCTGAGTCACGTCTCAAGTCAGGAATCTCAAGTCAAAGTCAAGTCGAGTCTTTTTTTAATACTTGTCATGCAAGTCTCAAGTCTCAACTTTGTGACTTAAGTCTGACTCGAGTCAAGTCATATGAATCGAGTCCCCCATCTTTGGAACAAGGTCACAGTGCCTTGTGATGTACTGCCCAATATTCCAGCTCAATCCTGTGACATTCCAGGCTCGTATCTATCTCCGGTTCCTTCCACATCCTGTAAGTGCACTGGCTTCTCTCTAAATGTGCTAAAAATGATCTTAACGTCAGATCCGTGTTCACATTAGATCCTGTCAGCCTTGCTCGCTGGGAAACAAACACAACAATTCACTCTAAAAAGTGTGTTTTGTTGTGTAGTTTCTGGCCAGTCGCAAGTGTGATATAAAACGAGTCCGGACTCTGTTTTTCCTCTCGGTGTGTTTTAGACGTGTGTGTGTGTGTGTGTGTGTGAGTGTGTTCCAGTGTTGAAGATCTAGTTTGAGCTGCGTATGAACAAACAAGCGGAGCATCTCAGAGAACAGAAATGGGTTTGATATCAAAGGTCAACTTTGATTTTTTTGGAACATTTGTATGAAAATATTGGTAGTAGGAGTTGCAGTAGGAGGTGAATTAGGAGGTGCAGTAGGAGGTGCAGTAGGAGGTGCAGTAGGAGGTGCACACTGATCACCTCAGGTGGGAATGAGCGGCTAAGAGAAATGTCCCAGGAGCAACAATGTGATGTTGAAACAGTATTATGTCCTGGATTTAAACCCTGATTAATGGTCAGTGAGAAACACGGAGTCAGAAAGCTACGGTACCTTCCGTCTCGGTCCCAGTCGTAAACGTCGACTTTAACTGTTCTGGAAACGAAAAAACACACAAACAAAACTATAAATACATTTCAGCTGAGAAATGAGATGGCAATTAAACATCATCCTTGTAAAACTGCCTTCCTTGTCTTTCATTTAATTCCACTCATTCACATTCCTCTAATTTTCGACGTGTCAGGAATTCTTCACGCTAAACCAAATAGTAGCCTGGACTATTTATCAAAGAAAATAGATAAGAGCCTTCCATTGGACAATTACAGCATTAAAACCGATTAACGTTTCAGCTGACAACATGCTAAAGTGAGCAGCTTCTCATTTCTTAAACAAACATGTCCTGAGACATATCCTGTGGTCAAAAAAGATGGGACTGTTTCAGATGGGTTAAAGGCGGGGTCTCTGTTGCTTGAAAGCCAGTGTTGACATTTGAAATCACCAAAACAAACACGGCCCTGACCCAAATGGGTCCCACCCCTGTATTCAAGGGCGTCGATTTGGGTAGGGACGGTAGGGACATGTCCCTACCAATATCCTAGGAACACTCAATTGTCCCTAGCGATAATTCGACCAAGCCTATATATATTTATACATAACCACTGATATCCGTCTGTCTTGTCCTTTTTTACTTATTTCATTTAACATTTATCCAGGAATCATTAAATAAGATGAAAATATTTTACAATGGCGTTCTGTAAAAAATAGCGCAACTTGTGGAACACAAAAGGTTAACAGATTTACCCCCTGCAATGAATCCCGCCTCTATAACTCACCTCTCTAAAATGATTGGCCTTTGCCTTTTTTGAGTCCCGCCTCTCTAACCCACGTCGCTGTTTGATTGGCTTTGTCTTTCTCGCTAATGTGTTGAGGTCGGCTGCGGCTATATTATGCAGGCTACCGGTATGTGAGGTAGAAAGTATTCTTATAACAAGAGTTTTATGCACAAAATACGGGGAATGCTGTCCCCACCAATGTCAAATAAATTATGTCCCCACAAATGTCAAATAAATTATGTCCCCACCAATGTCAAATAAATTATGTCCCCACCAATGTCAAAATCAAACTTTTGCCATTGCCTGTATTTATAGCTCCGCCCACACGTACATACGTAACCCAGGCAACTAATGGAAAGAAATGTGTCTTTATCATAGCTGAAGGGAAGAGCAATACGATTGTAGATAAACGAACAAGCAAAAATGACACACAAGCATAATCATGTAAAGGACTACACTACATTGTGCTGTTCACTAAACGTTGTGAGATGAAAGCAGAGTCGTTTAATTCTAGCGAGAATTTGGTGTTTTACACACACAGCAGTCAGACCTCCAACACCACGTGCATCCGAATCGCACGGCTACACCACAGGCAGGTGATGCATTCGAGCTAGCCGCGGTTCTGACTATCTCAGGCTACCTCCTGAGTAAGAGGGTTGAGTGGGTGAGAATATAATTCACCATGCATCAGACAGCAACAGCAACAAGAACTGAACATAAAGCTAAAAGGTGTGTGTGTGTGTGTGTGTGTGTGTGTGTGTGTGTGTGTGTGTGTGTGTGTGTGTGTGTGTGTGTGTGTGTGTGTGTGTGGAATACATTGCCCACTCTCCTCACCTGTCATAATCTCCATTACACAGAGCACGTACAGGGATGGTGAAGGGCTGCCACACCGGATTCAGAGTGTTTTTGATCACCTCTGTTTTGTGGCAGATGGTGAACCTGTAACAAAGTGCCAGGGCGAGTCAAAGAAGCTGGCACAAAGCCGAGCTCACAAAACAGTCGTATTATTAGCGACAGACATATCGATGAAGATAGAAAACGAATACGATGAACGCTTTCGCGAGCATTTGCCACTTTATCTGTATAAATAATCAGGTCCTGCTGGAATGATCTATACTGGTAAACTGTAGTAAAATAAAACAGCATCCATCTAAGTCGGTAGCCGTCGCTTACGTGCCGTCCTCGTTGCTGCGATAGAACACCAGAAAAGGGTCTGATTTCCCGAAGAAATCTTTCTTATCCAGCTTGTTGGCACAGAGCTGCATGGTGGCAATATCCTGTTTAAAAGCACATAAAGCCCTACAGTTAGTTACAGTTAAAAGATCCAGTTTACACAATTTACAGTCTGTATAAAAATAAAAAAATAAAAAAACACGCTTTGTACCTCCCTTTTAAATAAAGCATTCAGTACCAGAATGATCTGATGGTGAGGACAGGACGTGTGTGTTTTTAATGAGTTCAAGCCTGTACGCTTTCTTAAAAAATACTACGATAAAGAAACGGAGGCATGAATCGATAAAATGTTATCATCATGAAACACAGAATAGTCGCATTGATCGTATTACATACGGTAAAAACCCAGCACATGATGTCATCACTGAGAAAAAAGCATGAGTGGTTTAAGCATACAAAGAAAAAAACAAAACAAAGAATTGCGCATACAAAAAAAAAAAGGTTTAATCGAAGCTAAGATCATTTTCTTGTTAGATACATTGCTCTCTGAGCTCCAGAAGCAATTTCAGACACCAAACATATCTTAGCCGTACCGCTACGTTTGGGGCGAAGGGCAAAACTGTGTAAATTCAAATGTTCACAGATTTCACAGTTCAAGGTGTCTTTATTAACCTTTTATAACCGTCGCCGAGGCACGGCCTCTGGATGGGTCTTGAGCTTACGATAGAAGAAAAAGAAGATTCACTTCCTTTCGATGGTGGCGTTTACTTTAGAAACGCCGGCTTTAATAAACTGAGGCGTTTTTGTTTGCTTAGCGAAAGGAAGATTTTCCATAGACATCGCTCACTCATGGACCAGGCTGAAAAGGGAAAGATGAAACGTGGAGAGAGACAGAACAGTCGATGCCTCGTGGTAGAGAAGACGAGGAAGCTCTTCGTACATACTAATGGTCCGTTATTTCGCCTGCATACGGTGATGTGTTGATCCCAGGTGGAAGTCATGTCAGAGAGGAGAGGACAAATGTGTGACGTGGAAACACGTCGTCAGGGGAAGACTCTCCATACTGATGAGGAATATTTGCTAGGAACTGTGGTATCGTATATATATACACAACTATGACAAATCTTCATAAGGAATGAACAGAAATACATATATAACAAATAAATCAATTCAATTGCATTTGTTTTGCACAGTGAGCATTGTCATAAAGCAACTTTATAGAAATATAGCACATCGGGTTAAAAAACAAAAATGTATAAATGTAAATCGAATGAGAAAACCAGACGGACAATGTGTCGATATGAGGAAGAAACCTTGAGGGGAACCAGACTAGTATATAAATCTCTGCTTGGCCTTGCACCATCTTACTTATCACATTTGTTAACTGAACATAAAACGGGAAGAGAATTGAGATCAACAACTCACATTTACTCAAATTTATGCCTCGATGCCCGATGACGCCTGAGATGGGCACAGGCTCCCCGTGACCCGAGGGAGTTCGGATAAGGGGTAGAAAATGAGTGAGTGAGTGAGTGAGAGTGTTAATGTGTGTATTGCTATTATTAAAATGATATTTATTTCTTTTTTATACTTAGATGTTGTAAAGCACATTGGTCAACATGTGTTGTTTGAATAGTGCTATACAAATATCGTTGACATTGACATTGACATGGACTATATGAGTACTATATGGTCAAAAAGCGCAATTGTGCAATTAAAGTTTCTCCGTCGCATTGCGGACATAATTTGTATTTTTTTTGTATTCATTTGTATTCCTGACACATCGTCGTTTGCATCAATAATACATGGAATAACTGGCTTCAAAATGATCAGCGCCCTCGCAGTTAATATTTGTTGAAAGCTTCCCTGGAGAATCGGACGGCTCCGAGTCTCTTTCTGTGATGTCTAACGAGGTTGGAGACCACGGAGTGTAGTTCGGTGCCAAACATCAATATAGACAGGATTTTTTCCTGCCGTGTCGTCACTCTACGGGCTTTTTTCGGCGGAGAAGCAGGAACAGGAGTAAACAAACTGCACTGTTACCAATATCTTGTTTTAAACGATCATAATTAGATCAGATACATTTCTGCAAAACAGCAGCGTGTGTAAGTGCAGTGTCTTTCTGCCATGCAGGACCATTCCTATTTTAATGCACTGTACGAGGATGGTAGACATCGAGACATGTTGTCTTTTCTTGCTGTATTACCTCCCAGAGCTCTCAGACTGATGGTATTCTTAGTCCATGACCTACTGAGACAGAATCAGGTGCTCTCTGATAAATACTTGTGTGTGTCGCTCTGGAAAAGAACATCTACCGAATGTAATTTATTTTACGTTAAATGTAAATAAAATAATAAATAAATGGTTAAAGGGTAAGTAACCTCTTACCATAAGGGGTATGTGCCCTTACCATAAGGGGTATGTACCCTTACCATAAGGGGTATGTACCCATACCATAAGGGGTATGTACCCTTACCATAAGGGGTATGTACCCTTACCATAGGGGTTATGTACCCATACCATAAGGGGTATGTACCTTACCATAGGGGGTATGTACCCATACCATAAGGGGTATATACCTTACCATAGGGGGTATGTACCCATACCATAAGGGGTATGTACCCTTACCATAAGGGGTATGTACCCTTACCATAAGGGGTATGTACCCATACCATAAGGAGTATGTACCCTTACCATAAGGGGTATGTACCCTTACCATAAGGAGTATGTACCCTTACCATAAGGGGTATGTACCCATACCATAAGGAGTATGTACCCTTACCATAAGGGGTATGTACCCATACCATAAGTGGTATGTACCCTTACCATAAAAGGTATGCATCATTCTTTGTGGTGTTAGGGGATAACACGATTTGGTTGTGCCTTTATTGTAAAATAATGAACTTTTGGGGATATAGCAGTAACTCTGCTTTCTACTGGGATGCATCTGTAACCTACAGATTGTGTTCTTTATTCTTTAATCTCTATCTATCGCTTATATTTACAGTACAGCTTGTCCCCGAGTTACGAAGGAAATTAGTTCCTTTTGACCCCGTTGTGACCAGAAGATATCACAAGTCGAACCGTGACCTATGCCCCTTTTCCACCGAGGCAGTTTGAGTGCTGGTTCGGAGCCTAATTTAGAACCAGTTCTTTCTTTGTTGACAGCCGAAGCACCGGCTCTGAACCAGGAAAAGTGGTTCTTAAGTAGCACCAAAACGTTGCTGGTCTAGACTTAAGAACCGCTTGTGTCAGGAGCTGTGGGCGAGGCTACTGTTAGCTCCTTTTATAACGTACCTTAAGTATACTAATGTTTAATACACTTTTATAATACACTTTTAATACACATGATATTAGGTAGCTACATGCTAAGGCTAACTTTTTTCTGTGTTTATGATAAAATAACGTTATGTACTTTCTTGATTATTAACGTTATGTACTTTCTCGACGTACACGTCGGATTCGCCACGTTTGGATGTTAATGTAGGTTCACAAAGCCATGAGCATTAACAGTAAAACATCCGCCATTGTTGTTGTGTTTGTGTTTGCCGCTGCTGCGCTAACGTTGCTGTGTAACGTGACACGTATACAGTGACGTCAGACTCGGCTCAGTGACGGCTCTCTAACCGATGGAAAGGCAAACTGGTTCTTAGAGGGTTCGCCAGTGCCAGCACCAGCACTAGCTCTGAACCAGCACCCGGTACTTTTTGGTGGAAAGGGGGTACTAGTCTACCGAGGAGTCATAAAGAATGGTGATCAGTATAGGTAGTATAGTGTAACCTGTTAATAATTTAACACATTACAGTACATTTGGCTAGAGAAAGTTTGTTCAGTAAATAATCCTATCTGCTAGAAAAACTTTAACAATGTTGGTAACCCTAAAATGAAATCGCTAATGCTACCTATCATCATCATCGTAACCTATTTTGCTCACCGAGATTCTGCCAATGTCTGCGTACTCGAACAACGTTCGGTTGTTGATGGCTACGTGAACTTAGTTGTAGGGAGAAAAAAAAAGCGCTCTAACACTGAGACAAATGAACTTTGTCGGTCGCTAGAGAAACCGAGGCAAGGCATCTCACGAGGCGGCAAGCGGAGAGCCCGATGTAATCGTATCGAATACGCTGCGACGATTGTTTTCGTTTTTACAATTTTGTCGTATCGCTATCATCTATCGTGAGATCGAATATTCCTAAGTTGAACTGTCCTAACTGGGAGAGTGTCTGTATATAAAACTACACTGTACAGGAAGATATATAATAAATAAATGATATACTGTAATGCGGGGGGGGGGGGGGCCACGGCGGCTTAGTGGTTAGCACGTTCGCCTCACGCCTCCAGGGTTGGGGGTTCGATTCCCACCTCCACCTTGTGTGTGTGGAGTTTGCATGTTCTTCCCGTGCCTCGGGGGTTTCCTCCGGGTACTCCGGTTTCCTCCCCCAGTCCAAAGACATGCATGGTAGGTTGATTGGCATCTCTGTAAAAATTGTCCGTAGTGTGTGAGTGTGTGAGTGAATGAGAGTGTGTGTGTGCCCTGTGATGGGTTGGCACTCCGTCCAGGGTGTATCCTGCCTCGACGCCCGATGACACCTGAGATAGGCACAGGCTCCCCGTGACCCGAGAAGTTCGGATAAGCGGCAGAAAATGAGTGAGTGAGAGTGATATAATGCAAAGACTCAAGATTTTGAAGTAGACAATGTCTGTTCATAAGGAATGTGGAATACTTTCCTGTCACCACACAGAGGGGCTGAGATAAAGAAGAACAACGTGTCTCCCTTTTCCAATGCCAACGCAAACTTCGGGTCTGTTTAGAGATCAAGGTTGGGTTGGGAATTTTTTCTGGAACCTGTCAACGTTGGTTGCGGATATTCCATCGATCAGCGAGAATCAAGGTTAAGGTGTACAGGACAGTGGTGAGACCAGCCATGCTGTATGGTTTAGAGACAGTGTCACTGAAGAAGTGACAGGAGTCTGAGCTATAGGTAGCCGAGCTGAAGATGTTGAGGTTCTCTTTGGGAGTGACAAGATTGGTCAGGATTAGGAACGAGGACATCAGAGGGACAGCCCATGTTGGACGTTTGGGGGACAAAGTTAGGGAGGCCAGATTAAGATGGTTTGGACATGTTCAGAGGAGGTATTGGTAGTGAGTATATTGGTAGGAGAATGTTGGACATGGAGCTGCCAGGCAGGAGGCAAAGAGGAAGGCCAAAGAGGAGGTACTGTACATGGATGTAATTAATGAGGATATGAAGCTAGTGGGTGCAAGTGTTGAGGATGCAGAAGATAGGGATAGGTGGAGAGAGATGATTCGCTGCGGCGACCCCTGAAGGGAAAAGCCGAAAGAAGAAGAAGAAGAAGAAGAAGAAGAAGAAGAAGAAGAAGAAGAAGAAGATACCTGAACATCTAAATCCATTCCAAATAAGATGCTGGATAGATTCCCGAGAACCTGTTACAGGGTTAAGCTTAAAACATTAAAAATTCTCTAGATAGTAGCTTATAGTATTCTCTTAAACAGTGCCAATAATTCTGGAGTGGGCTGTATACGGATTTCTGCAGACGGTGCGTGTCTTTACAAAGACGGAACAAGGAGCGTCACTCGGAATGATTTCGACAGTGGAGTTATTTGAAGCTGAAAAACGAACCTCCTGCCGGTTAGAGCTGCTGTCAGTGTCGATTGTACGAGGTAATAGTGACACTGTGCACTTACTGTGAGAAATGTATTCGTTAGAGTGGAAATGGGAAACGCGTTGCTTCTGTTTGTGAGGAAAAGCGTCTCGGTGTTTAATTTACACTTTCACTGCTCACCCTAAATGACTTCGTTGTCCACTGAGAGATGCCATCATATACAGTATAGGTTGAAAAAAAACAACAAAAAAAAAAACACGTGAAAATGGAAATCTGGTGTTTCAAATGCGATGGAATAACGTATGTGTGTGTATATGTGTGTGTGTGTGTGTGTGTGTGTGTGTGTGTGTGTGTGTGTGTGTGTGTGTGTGTGTGTGTGTGTGTGTGTGTGTGTGTGTGTGTGTGTGTGTGTGTGTGTTTGTATAACACTGACCCTGCAATTGCTGAGCTCTTCTGCTGTAAATACGATGTTCCCGCATTTTTTGCCTGGAATACCCCTGGAGGAAAGAAAAGAAAGCAAATGTAATTTTTCTTAGAAAATAGCGAGCATGAGTCAGTGTCAAGAGTTAAATGGAGCCTTTGGGAAGACAAGGCAGTGTAGGCTTGTACAAGAGTGCGGTGGGAGAAATAAAATAACGTCTACAGTATTTTTCTGCAAGAGGAGCTTTCTTTGTGCTTTATTTGTGGTACAAGCTGACAGCTTCTGTCAGAAATATGGGAGCTTTTTCTTCAGTAGAGGAGATAACAGACATGGAGGCATTTGGTGGTGAGAAAAAAAGAGGAGGATGGTGAAAAGGAAAAAAGGAGGTCATGAGGGGGGAAAAAAACAAGCGAGAAGTGATCGCAGGGTTTAAAACATGGTGTAGTTATGTGAAATCGTCTCAAATTATACAGCAGTGGTGAATTCTCTTATCTGATCTACTTCTTCTGATACAGTATGTTTAGTTAGCATTTTTAACTGTAGGGGAAGTTGTTTGGGACGGAAAAAAAAAGAGAGGCAGGTGAAGGAACGTGACCCGAACTAACTTCTGTTACAGCAAATGTAGATTAAATGTAAAAAAAAAAAGAAGAGAGAAATCGCTTGTTTTATTCATTCATTCATTCATTCATTCATTCATTTTCTACCGCTTATCCTAACTTCTCGGGTCACGGGGATCTCAGGCGTCATCGGGCATCGAGGCAGGATACACCCTGGACGGAGTGCCAACCCATCACAGGGCACACACACACTCTCATTCACTCACACACTCACACACTACGGACAATTTTCCAGAGATGCCAATCAACCTACCATGCATGTCTTTGGACCGGGGGAGGAAACCGGAGTACCCGGAGGAAACCCCCGAGGCACGGGGAGAACATGCAAACTCCACACACACAAGGCAGAGGCAGGAATCGAACCCCAACCCTGGAGGTGTGAGGTGAACATGCTAACCACTAAGCCACCGTGCCCCCCCGCTTGTGTTATTAAAAGGTTAAAATAATTTGAACATCTTTTATACACTGTACCATAAAACCTACAGTGACAAATGAACACATAACTATACACACGTTCATACACAGCACTCGCAGCTCCCTAGCAGGGCACCGATTCAGCTCTCGGATGTCAAATATGATTATGATTTTGAAAGGCGTCCCTCAGGCAGACAGAACCCCCCCCCCTTCCCCAAGCCTTCCCTCATCTGCCTCCTCCTGGGGCATGAGTCAGACACGAACATGCAGGTAGGATGGATGCACTAAGCCAGATGCTTAGACACAGCATGCTCACAGAACATAGAGATTTACTGAATTATTGACTTACAGGGGTTTTTAATTTAACATTTAAGGAAGGTTAACAAGCAGGATGCATTAAAATGTCTCAGAAATAACGACGGGGCCGATGTGTGTTTAGGGTTGTTGCTGAGACGGTACTTTTATTCGTACCTTTAGTGTGTATCTTTATTCAGGAAAGTTGCACGTGGACATCGTTTTAATTGTGATCCTTACACTGTCACAAAGCATTCATTCATTCATTCATTCATTCATTCATTTTCTACCGCTTATCCGAACTTCTCTGGTCACGAGGAGCATGTGTCTATCTCAGGCGTCATCGGGCATCGAGGCAGGATACACCCTGGACAAAGTACCAACCCATCACAGGGCACACACACTCTCTCATTCACTCACACACTCACACACTACGGACAATTTTCCAGAGATGCCAATCAACCTACCATGCATGTCTTTGGACCGGGGGAGGAAACCGGAGTACCCGGAGGAAACCCCCGAGGCACGGGGAGAACATGCAAACTCCACACACACAAGGCGGAGGCGGGAATCGAACAACCGCCAACCCTGGAGGTGTGAGGCGAACGTGCTAACCACTAAGCCACCGTGCCCCCCTTGCCACAAAGCAGCCTGACATTAATATATACATTCAGGATATAAATAATACATTTCAGATTTAAATCTATCTCTAATGATCAAGCCAGACAAGACAGAAGTTGATGTAAAAAAAACATCCAGAAAATTTGAGAGGAATCAGACCCTAAAGCAAAGCCATTCCCATTACGCTAACCATAACACTGCGCATTATATAATTTAACAGAAGAGACTGAATCAAGCCTCAAACCAATCGCACTAAAGTGGCATGAAATAAAATGCCATTTAAATGTCAGGGACATACATTCTTTTTTAATTATTATTTTAATTAATACGATCCTTTATGTTACTGTTTTACGTTCGCATGTTACAGTTAAGGTCACGACTAATTATACAGACGTAAGCGGGGGGGGGGGGATTCCTCTCAATAATAATATGATAAACTATTCCGCTATGACTGGAGAACGGGATGAGAAATAAGCAGTGAGAGCATGTGTCTGAGCGCAGGAGTAGTGAGGCAGCTGAAACGCTCAGTACTTTTCTGGGCTGAATGTGTATCCGTTCTGAAAAGAGCTGGGCTCCATCCATCCATCCATCCATCTTCTACCGCTTATTCAGGGCCGGGTCACGGGGGCAGCAGTCTAAGCAGGGACGCCCAGACTTCCCTCTCCCCAGACACTTCCTCCAGCTCTTCCGGGGGAATACCGAGGCGTTCCCAGGCCAGCCGGGAGACATAGTCCCTCCAGCGTGTCCTAGGTCTTCCCCTGGGCCTCCTCCTGGTTGGACATGCCCGGAACACCTCCCCAGGGACGCGTCCAGGAGGCATCCGGAACAGATGCCCGAGCCACCCCAGCTGACCCCTCTCTACTCTGAGCTCCTCCCGAGTGACCGAGCTCCTCAACCTATCTCTAAGGGAGCGCCCAGCCACCCTGCGGAGGAAACTCATTTCGGCCGCCTGTATCCGGGATCTCGTCCTTTCGGTCATGACCCAAAGCTCATGACCATAGGTGAGGGTAGGAACATAGATCGACTGGTAAATAAAGAGCTTTGCCTTGCAGCTCAGCTCTTTCTTCACCACAACAGATCGGTATATCTACCGCATCACCGCAGAAGATACACCAATCCGCCTGACGATCTCCCGCTCCATCCTTCCCTCACTCGTGAACGAGACCCCAAAAGAGCTGGGCTCATGTTCGTAAAGATCTAAGAACGATCTCAGAGAGCTGCTAATTTAGATGTGATTCAGGACGTCGGGTCTCAGAGCAACTCTGAGCAAGGAAAATACGACAACTTTTAACTTAGGGAAGGGGCGGGGCTTAACCCTGTTACTAGGCGACACATTCTCGTGAAGACTGTGATTGGTTGTCGGATCAAAAATAGGAGCGCTTTTAAAATCTGGTCTGTTATAAACCTTCGCTTTGTCTCTGTGTTGATATGTGAGACTATGTCGTGTAGGGATCACGTTGCCGATCGTATTAGAGATGATCTAACATCTGTATGTTATAAATGTGTAATAAATGTAACGTAAATGTAAATGTCAACATCTCAGACACAGAGCAGAAATGTCATAGAGACAAATTAGATCATTTCTGCCCCATGGCATTTCAGCGCTGTGTCAGAGATGTTAGAGTATCTTTAAATGACACAGCGGCAGAATATATATATATTAAGAACTTTAATCTGTACTCGGATCTTCTCTTTAATCTTAAGGGGAAACACCAACATTTCTAAGAATTCCCTTCGAATTTCCTCGCTAGGAGAAACTCTTTACACTGAGAATTTTTAGAAATACAGGCCCTGGTTTGCTGTGATGACACTCATGGAGCGTGCTAGACTTCCTTCCGAACCCACATCAGGATCGGCCGTTAAATAAACGTCAACATAGAAAATGTCAGGGCTTTTTACACCTGGTCACTTCATGCCTTTTCTGTGATCAGACAGCTATCCGATGGTAAAAACACCAGGTCTAAATGCCCTCCGAAACGTTTTCGAGACGGATATAAATCCGATCGCTCAAACCCCTTCAGGAGGTGGTCTGGGATGCATTTCAGATTAAACTGGACAGGTGTAAATGCATGTGGTTGTTCAAGCCACATACGTCAGCGCTATACTCCTCCCAAACGGAAGTACGTCACTCGCAGGTGACTCACATCGTGCCAGAAACAAATCTGTTTTCCCACCAGTGCTGGCTCTGATCTTTCACCCAGGCGTCTCATTTGATTTTTTTTATTTTTGTTAGTTAGTTTAAAAAAAAAAATTAAGTTTAAATTCTAAGATCATGATGCTCTTGTAACATTAAAATAAACCGTGTTTAATTTTTTTTTTTTTTTTGGTCGCTCAAAATATGCGTCATAACTGCCGACTTGCGAAATCTGACACACAGAAGCAGGCGCATTTTTGCTTTGCTGCAGCCGGCAAGTTAAATTTTTTTTATGTCATGCATGGCTGTCAAGTGCCACACATTGGGAGTGACAGTCACGCATTTCGGTCTTTTCTCACGCTCTCCCGCCGCACATCGTATTCTCACGCAGAAAAACTTTTTGACTATTTATCATATAAGCCACAGCGCCCAAAATGTATCAGTCCGCACCGCTGTCTCTATGGAACCGGGCAGGAATCAAGCGCGTCTCAGTTCTTAGTCGAACCTGACACTTATTAGCCAATCAAAAAAGAGGCTACACACTAGCCAATCAGAAAATAGCACTATCTGGGAAAGATTTAATGCAACATCCAGTGAAAAAGAGCGAGGGGTTGGAGATGTCACGCTTGCCTGTCTTCAAAACTTTAGAGCCCTGGTCATGAATACGAAGGACTCAATTATATATTAAACATTTTATTTGAAAGTAACCTTCAACCCAGCGTCTTTTTTCTTCAGTTTAGTTCAAACTGTTCAAAATATTTTTGTTTGCCAGCAGAAATAAAATTGCGTTTACTCGGTAGCAGTTCATTGATTTCATAAATGCAACACACTACAGTTTTTTCTGTACTTTCCATAAAGGTAAAAAACGATATATGCAGCGTTATCTTCATTTTAGATGTCAAGAATTTTGTGGCTCCCTGTGGTATTTTTTCTGTGGGAAACGGGTCCAAATGGCTCTTTGAGTGTTTAAGGTTGCGACCCCTGGTATACACCAACACGTGTTCCATTTCAGTTACCCCGGAAATTAGGTAAAATATATTTGCATATTGGGGGGGAGTAAGAAGATCGGATCGATATCCGATTCGCCGAGACGCATTTATGTGGCCTGATGTAAATGGAACAGTTTTAACTAATCAGATAGCTATCGGATCAGAGACAACACATGAAGCGACCGGGTGTAAAAAGACCAGGTCTAAATGCCCTCTGAAATGTTTTCGAGACGGATATATCCGATGGTACAAACCCCTTCAGGAGGTGGTCTGGGACGCGTTTCAGATGAAACTGGACAGGTGTAAATGAATGTGATTGTTCAAGCCACATACGTCGGCGCTATACTCCTCCCAAACGGAATTACGTCACTCGCAGGTGATCTTTCACCCAGGCGTTTCGTCGGGTCTTAAAACGCACCGCTGTCGCCGGCGAAAACGCAGCTAACAGTAAACGCTGTTTTTTGTTGCATAACCGTCGTAACGAGTTTTTTTGTCTTCTTTTTGATCGTGTTCTGAAAACTGCATACACCAAAGTGTGTTCCGTTTCAATTACCCCGGAAATGAGGTAAAATATATTTGCATATTGGGCGGGAGTAGAAAGATCGGATCGTTATCGGATTCGCCGAGACGCATTTATGTGGCCGGATGTAAATGGAACAGTTTTAACAAATCAGATAGCTATCGGATCAGAGACAACACATGAAGTGACCGGGTGTAAAAAAAGGCCCTTAAATTCACACAACAAAAAAAATGACCTGCAAACAAAGTATTAACGCGTGCAAAACATTTCCGATATACAGTAATCGCCGCAGTCAGTCGCTTCATCGATATGTTTTCTAGACCAGCAGCTCTGACGATAGTGTCAGCTGTAATAAAACCCTCGTTCTAACTTTAGCGTTTTTTTGGTAACAGCTCGTTCGCGGAGACGTCTCCGTGGCGTACGGCGGATGCTTCGTCTTTAATTTAATCCTAATGATGAACAGAGAAAAACGTATAAAAAGTTAGGATGTCGGAGATACGGTGAAGTAACACTTGATCACTTTGTAACAGGAGTCAGGAGTTGTTGTTTTTTTCTCTGCAGGAAAGTCTTCAGGACCAAGGAGACATCCACAACAATAATACTTAATAACACAAATGCCTTTTGAAAGTTGTGCTATGAGCTGTGGCACACATCCAGTAGAAACCTGCATCAATTCCATTACCACAAGGTCGGAGGATCAGATGTCCGAGCTGTAAACAAAAACAGATTTTGGAGATGGCTCCGTGGGCCGTTATTTACTGGCTCGTTTCCAATCCAGAGAAAAATTAAGCTCCTGTTCTTTCCCTCTTGGCGGATACACGATAGAGGGACGAATCGAAGCGCGTTCCTGAACGTGACACTGATGAAATCTCGGTCATTGTCTTTCTGAAATGATCTCTGAACAACCTGACACTAAAATGAATCTTGTGCAATGAAGATTTTGGACCTCCACTGAGATGAGGCTGACTCTGTGAGAATCCTGAGACATCTACAGATCTACCAGCTCCGGTTTGACTATGATACCAAGAGGAGATCTGAACTCCATGTGATCTTTACACCAATTCAACACTTGTTTGACTGTATATTTGTAATCACACCCCCAGTTCCACCCATATAAGGATGAGGTTCCCCTTTGAGCCCGGTTCCTCTCAAGGTTTCTTCCTTTTTATGGGAGCAATTTATGGGAGTTTTTCCTTGCCTCTGCTGCCTGAGTCACCTCAGACTTGCTCATTGGGGATAAATAAATAAATACATACATACACACTGTGAACTTTATATATATCTTAATTTTTTACTATATAAATTTTTTCTCCTTATGTTTAACTTCTGTTCTATGTTCATGTTCTGTAAAGCTGCTTTGAGACAAAGCCCATTGTAAAAAGCGCTATACCAGGGGTCGGCAACCTTAAACACTCAAAGAGCCATTTGGACCCGTTTCCCACAGAAAAAATACCACAGGGAGCCACAAAATTCTTGACATCTAAAATGAAGATAACGCTGCATATATCGTTTTTTACCTTTATGGAAAGTACAGAAAAAACTGTAGTGTGTTGCATTTATGAAATCAATGAACTGCTACCGAGTAAACGCAATTTTATTTCTGCTGGCAAACAAAAATATTTTGAACAGTTTGAACTAAACTGAAGAAAAAAGACGCTGGGTTGAAGGTTACTTTCAAATAAAATGTTTAATATATAATTGAGTCCTTCGTATTTATGACCAGGGCTCTAAAGTTTTGAAGACAGGCAAGCATGACCTCTCCAACCCCTCGCTTTTTTTCACTGGATGTTGCATTAAATCTTTCCCAGATAGTGCTATTTTCTGATTGGCTAGTGTGTAGCCTCTTTTTTGATTGGCTAATAAGTGTCAGGTTCGACTAAGAACTGAGACGCGCTTGATTCCTGCCCAGTTCCATAGAGACAGCGGTGCGGACTGATACATTTTGGGCGCTGTGGCATATATGATAAATAGTCAAAAAGTTTTTCTGCGTGAGAATACGATGTGCGGCGGGAGAGCGTGAGAAAAGACCGAAATGCGTGACTGTCACTCCCAATGTGTGGCACTTGACAGCCATGCATGACATAAAAAAAATTTAACTTGCCGGCTGCAGCAAAGCAAAAATGCGCCTGCTTCTGTGTGTCAGATTTCGCAAGTCGGCAGTTATGACGCATATTTTGAGCAACCAAAAAAAAAAAATAATTAAACCCTTTTTTAAAATAAAAACAATTTTTTTTTAAAAACTAACTAACAAAAATAAAAAATTCAAATTAAATATTTATTTTCCAAATCTACAGGGAGCCGCAGCAGAGGGATGAAAGAGCCACTTGTGGCTCCGGAGCCGCGGGTTGCCGACCACTGCGCTATACAAATAAACTTGAATTGAATTGAATTGAATTGAATAAAAGTTTCCCAAAGCGTACAAAAGAGTGCGTACAGCAAATGCGTATGAAATGTAATGAGGACAAATTAAACCTGTTTCTACTAACAAGTTTAAAAAGTTTTTAGTTTTATTAAGAGCACCTTTCATAGGTCGAGTATGATCGTACAAATAAGGAGCGCAGCACATCTGCTGCTATTTCTCATCCTCCCACCATCACTGACTAACATCTGGTTATCGGTGGTCCTACAGTGTGGCTGGATGATAGATGAGCCTGTGAAATGGCTAATGGTTACAGAGTAGGTGTGACTAATAAACTGCAAGCGTACACACTGGAAGCAGTGTGTATCTGACGGGAATGGAGAAGAAACAGCTCCGGCCAGATGTATTAATGAATCTGGTACACTGATATATGTGTGTGTATGGACGTGTGTGTGTTTAGCCCTTGTATGGTGTTTGTATTTTTGTTACTCAGCCGGTGTTGGTGGGTCTGGTGACCTGCTGCATTTTTAGGTTTTTAATTCAACACAATAAAATATTTCATGTTAAAATACTCTACAGATGTTTACTTACTTCATCCCAATTACAAGCGATATAAACAGCATATAGGGTTCATATTTGCCCTTTACCTTTATTACATCACATTTTTTAAAATGAAAATCAAATCTAATCAACTAATAAGTTATGAGTGGGAAAAAATCAACAAATTTACAAGGAAGCAAAGTTTTTCAAAACTATTGATGTTTATGAATATGGGTCCCACAGACCCCAACACCATACAAGGGTTATGGACGTGTGTGTGTGTGTGTGTGTGTGTGTGTGTGTGTGTACAGTATGGACGTGTGTGTGTGTGTGTGTGTGTGTGTATGGACATGTGTGTGTGTGTGTATGGACGTGTGTGTGTGTGTGTGTGTGTATATGGATGTGTGTGTGTATGTGTATGGATGTGTGTGTGTGTGTACAGTATGGACGTGTGTGTGTATGGACGTGCGTGTGTGTGTATGGACGTGTGTGTGTGTATGGACGCGTGTGTGTGTATGGACGTGTCTGTGTGTGTATGGACTTGTGTGTGTGTGTGTGTGTGTGTGTGTGTGTGTGTGTGTATGGACGTGTGTGTGTGTGTATGGATGTGTATGTGTGTGTGTGTATGGACGTGTGTGTGTGTGTGTGTGTGTGTGTATGGACATGTGTGTGTATGGACGTGTGTGTGTGTGTGTATGGACGTGTGTGTGTGTGTGTGTGTGTGTGTATGGACATGTGTGTGTATGGACGTGTGTGTGTGTGTGTATGGACGTGTGTGTGTGTGTATGGACGTGTGTGTGTGTGTATGGACGTGTGTGTGTATGGACGTGTGTGTGTGTGTGTGTATGGACGTGTGTGTGTGTGGACGTGTGTGTGTATGGACATGTGTGTGTATGGACGTGTGTGTGTGTGTGTGTGTTATTTCTTTTGAATAAATTCCTAACAATGGCTTTCAGGAATGCAAAGGAGAATAAAAAGAAGACAGATAAGAGTCTCTGAACTGCATGACATTATAATATGACATTTTCACCTGAACTGGATCCTTACGTAACATTACGACCTTCTTTGAATTAAAATTTGAATTAGCAGCACTTTAAAACGTTACAGGACAAAAAAAAGCTCAGACTCCGACTTGATCCGACGCCACGATTTCTCACGCGTGTTTTCAGGGATGTAATTTACAAGCTGTTCTGTATTCTGTGCTCTGGGATCTGAATGTTCTTTCGCTCTTAGCAAAAATAAATAAATAAATCATTGCAAGAGTCATTGCAAGTATGAAGCGAGCTGGCGGGCAAACGCATAAGTCACTCAGTAATTACTCTTGGTTCAAGCTGCAAATAAAAGAAATCATAATCATAGTGGTTAGCACGTTCGCCTCACACCTCCAGGGTTGGGGTTCGATTCCTGCCTCTGCCTTGTGTGTGTGGAGTTTGCATGTTCTCCACGTGCCTCGGGGGTTTCCTCTGGGTACTCCGGTTTCCTCCCCTGGTCCAAACACATGCATGGTAGGTTGATTGGCATCTCTGGAAAAATGTCCATAGTGTGTGTGTGTGTGTGTGTGTGTGTGTGTGTGTGAGTGAATGAGAGTGTGTGTGTGCCCTGTGATGGGTTGGCACTCCGTCCAGGGTGTATCCTGCCTAGATGCCCGATGACGCCTGAGATAGGCACAGGAGAAGTTCGGATAAGTGGTAGAAAATGAATGAATGAATAACAAGACTGAGCAAAATGCACATAATAAAAGACCTGGTTTTTCTGTATAGAATAAATGGCTCTAATGATGTCACATGTTTCCTTTTACCAAGTCTAACTAATAATTATTTACTCCCGGTGGTCCGGCGGCTGGATCCCGCCACAGTTTTGATAACCCAGCCACAGTTCTCTGTGTCGGTCCTGAGCCCGGGAAAAAATGAGAGGGTTGCGTCAAGAAGGCATTCGGCACAAAACCTGTGCTAAATCTAATATTCGGAATACGTGATCCGCTGTAGGGACCCCGAACAGGGATTAGTCAGAAGAAGAAGAAGAAGAAGAAGAAGAAGAAGAAGAAGAAGAAGAAGAAGAAGAAGAAGAAGTAATAATTATTTAAGAATGTTACAAAAGGGAAGCAATATAGCTTTACACACGTATGTGGGAATAAAAAAAAGGTCAGGTGTATGATTTAAATAATTATACTAAGCACCAGACGTGGGAGTAAGTCACACGTGTCAAAGTCAAGTCGAGTCTTTTTTAAAATATTTTCAAGCAAGTCTAAAGTATCAAATTTGCGACTCGAGTCTGACTCGAGTCAATTCTAGTCCCCCATCTCTGAATCATTTAACTCGAGTCGTAAGTTAGTCTCAAGTCATGAATGGCAAGTCAGAGTCCAGTCGAGTCTTTTTTAAATATTTGTCAAGCGATTCTCAAGTCTCAAATTTGCCACTCGAGTCTGACTCGAGTCAATTTGAGTCCCCCATCTCTGAATCATTTAACTCGAGTCGCAAGTAAGTCTCAAGTCATGAATGGCAAGTCAGAGTCCAGTCGAGTCTTTTTTAAATATTTGTCAAGCGATTCTCAAGTCTCAAATTTGCGACTTGAGTCTGACTCGAGTCAATTCGAGTCCCCCATCTCTGAATCATTTAACTCGAGTCGCAAGTAAGTCTCAAGTCATGAATGGCAAGTCAGAGTCGAGTCTTTTTTAAATATCTGTCAAGCAAGTCACAAGTCTCAAATTTGCGACTTAAGTCTGACTCGAGTCGAGTCACATGACTCGAGTCCCCCATCTCTGCTAAGCAGTCATCAACTGAAACTGAAACAGCCATGTAGGGGCTTAAAACTGGGTGAGAAACAGCTGAACTCTGGTAAAAAATAAATAAATAATAATAATAATAATTGTCCAAAACAGTTTCATGTCACAGGTCCTACACCACGGCAAGAAAGAGAACAGCAACAAGACACAAAGTAGTTCTACTGCAAGGAAACTAGGTGCAGCGGATGAAATCGTCTCGTCCGCTTCGACGACACATGGGAGGATGTCTAGCGGTGACATCAAGCAAAGAACTGGCAGAAACCGGTTGGACCCAGGTACAGACAAGTCTGGCCAGAAGTGGTCTTCATGGGAGAATTGCAGCCAAAAAGCCACACCTCTGACGTGGAAACAAGGCTAAGTGACTCAATTATGTACAAAAACATAGGACTCGGGGGGGCAAAAAAAAAGGAGCAGGTGCTCTGGACTGATGAGTCAAAATGTGAAATATCTGGCTGTAGCAGGAGGTGGTTTGTTTGCCAAAGAGCCGGAGAGCGGTTCAATAATGAGCGTCTGCAGGCAGAGAAGCATGGTGGAGGTTTTCTTATCTATCTGGATGCTGGACGGAGAATGACGTTCGACTCGTCTTTACAGAAAGTGTTCTATCGGGTTGAGAGATCTGTTCAGCGGTCACTGAGAGGTCTGGCTACTGAAACACTTACCCTGTTTTACCTTAGAAATGATTTGTTAGGTTTAACTTTAAAACCCATCAGAGACAAAAAACCCAGTTGTGTTTGCCTTTGTCAACATGATGTAGCTGAATTGTGCAACTTGTTGTCGAGGCGTGAACTTGCGTAGGCGCCGGGGCGATCGCTTTTGCACCAGTATGCACACTTACTAACAATGCTTTACAGATTTGATTATAACCTTGACCTATCGTATTATGTGCGGTCTTTGTCTTGGCCTTTCTTTTCCGCGTGCCGTTTAGTCGGCATTAAATAGGAGTGGATTTTCTCCCTTATGTACCGCTGTTAATTGTCAGTGATCCCGTGGCCGACTGTGATGACTGATTACATTCATCTGCTGGTGAATTGCCGTTCGTTACAAATTGTACTCATTTTTGCACCATGATCTTTAATTATTTTGTTAGAACAGTTCCACTTTAGACTAATCTCATGTAAAACCAATACGCCAGGTTCGTCTAAATACCTCATTGTATATATATATATATATATATATATATATATATATATATATACACACACACACTCACACACACACACACACACACATTTTATTGTGATAAAAGGTCACAATAAAATACAAGCTTTTCAGACAGCACTTTATCTGTCTGTTATAATTAATGTTGTTTTCAATCCGTATAAACAAAATAAATTATATTAAGTCTGATATTAATTAATGAGTCAGAAATTCACTTGAATTTCGGTGTGAGAGGTTTTTAACTCTTTGGGTAACCTTACACAGCATTTTCATGGGTTTGATTTCAAGATTTCCTTTTAATTTTACTTTTATATAAATATATCGGCCCTAGTGGAGTATGTAAAAAAACTACTTTCATATGAGCTTCATATTTACACCACTCTGGGGTGAGACGTGACAAAGACGTTCGGTATTGAACACGGACACGACGAGAACAGAAACAAACTGTGCTTTTTGGACTCTTTGAAAGAGAGTTAATGGAAATGGAAGAATTTCTGTATATGTATGAAAAGTCTAGGTTTAGTCACTAAAAAGTCAAACTGTTGAAGACCTATGAATTGCCATGAATGTAAGGGTATAAGCATCGTACCTCCTTTACAAGCATTTTGCAAATGGGGAGAGGAAAAACAGCCAACCAACAAAACCAGTAAAAAGTAATGAATATTTCCACATGAATTATTCTGTAAAATAAAAGATAAAAAAATGTCTGTACATGGGATACACGGCATTTCATTCATTTTCTGCCGCTTATCCGAACTTCTCGGGTCACGGGGAGCCTGTGGCTATCTCAGGCGTCATCGGGCATTGAGGCAGGATACACCCTGGACGGAGTGCCAACCCATCACAGGACACACACACACTCTCATTCACTCACACACACACACTCTCATTCACTCACACACACACACTCACACACTATTTTCCAGAGATGCCAATCAACCTACCATGCATGTCTTTGGACCGTGGGAGGAAACCGGAGTACCCGGAGGAAACCCCCGAGGCACGAGGAGAACATGCAAACTCCACACACACAAGGTGCAGGCGGGAATCGAACCCCTGACCCTGAAGGTGTGAGGCGGACGTGCTCCCCTTTACACAGCATTTCATGTTAGCAAATAAGCTTTACGTCGATGCCTCGTTCAGTATGTAAAGTTTAAAGAAGACAAACCTTTACCGAGCACTGAAAGAAAGTGTAGATGTTTGGACTTTAACCGTCTTGAATTTTAAGCCTTGTGAATCGCTCTCACTGACATCTATTTGTCTTTCTTGCTTTCTTTCATTATTTATTTATTTAAAAGAGGACGATGTACATTAATTAACATTACAATAAAGTAAATGTACCCGAGTTAGCTCAAAAGTGCTCATTTTCATCTGCAGTCCTCCTGCCAGATGTAAAAAGGGCAACCTTAAACATAATCACAGCAGAAAATGACATACTGTACAACACATTATGGTTAGCAAATATAATTCATGTAAAATAATTATAAATATATAAATACACACAGAATGAATTAGTGCCCACAGGTTTGGCTCTCTACAAGCCATTTTTTTTTTGCATTCTTTTTGAATGAAAACAAATGACAAAGACTCTCTGATGGTTTCCGGTACCGTGTTCCATTGCTGACCTGCCCTTACGGAGAAAACTGCCTGAGAGTTTCTAATGGTTTTATGTTGTCTTCATTTCTGAGACACAACAGAGACCTCTAGACCTCAGGTGAATTAATGAAGCGATGACTGAACCAACCGTGCAGGCAACTGGATCATAGTCAGCTCTTTAAGCTGGTCTTATGCTGGGGTGAATCTGTGATCCTTAATTAAAGGACAGCATAAATATCTTTGCGCGATTAAAGGATCAGGAACTCTTTATATCATCGTGGACATTTCTCAACAAAGCAGGCAAATCAGTTATAAAACTGATCCGGTGAACATTCCGAGCACAGGGAGTTGTTTTTGGACCCCGGATGTTGATGATGATGATAAAAACATTCAGCCAGAGGAACTGTGTGTTATGCTAGAATGCTACCTGGGTTGATTGTCATGATGAATGTAGATTGTTATGGGTTACGTTATACTTTGGCAAGATGGCACTGAGATGATAATGATACAAATCGAGACTGACGATAAAATCCGCATCATTTGTCCAGGATAGAAAGACATGCAGGAAATGGGGCAAAAATATTAAACAGTCAACAATCAAAACAGTCAATTTAATTATATTATAAATAGTATTCCAATAGTAATATGATCATAATAATTAAATAGCAAAGTGGAAGAGAATTGTTTCATGTTTAGACATAATTACCTCTAATTTATTGATTCTTTTGGACACGCTTTACGTGTTCAATACTTCAACACAAATCTATACATCTAATAATAATAATAATAATAATAATAATAATAATAATAATAATAATAATAATAATAATAATGATAGTAATGATAATAATAATAATAATGATAATAAAAAAATAAATAACAACAATGATAATAATAATGATAATAATAATAATAATAATAATAATAATAGTAATACCAATAATAATAAAAGTAATAATAATAATAATAATAGAAAATGATAATAATAATAATAATAATGATAATTTAAAAAAATAATAACAACAATAATAATAATAATAATGATAGTAATGATAATAGTAATAATGATAATAAAAAAATAATAATAATGATAGTACTGATAATAATAATAATAAGAAGAAGAATAATAAGAATAATAATAATAATAAAAGTAATAATAATAATAATAATAATAAGGGTTAGAGAAAAAGAGAAAAATACAGAAGAGAGAAAGAGAAATGGAGAACTACTTGAGAGAGAAAGAGAAAAATCCTGAGAAAGAGAGAGAGATATCCCGAATCACTGAATCCTGCTGTGTGAGAAGACAGCAGGTGATAACAGAATGTGGCCAATTAGGCTATAAAAGTCTGACAATTTGGAGCAAACATAATGGCAATCAAGCCTAAGTGACTTCTGACTCTCTTACACGGTACATGAGTCATTTATGATTCCTTACTATATAAAAAAACAGAGAGAGAGAGATGAGATGCGTGTATAACCTTACTGCTGATATTAAAAATGTAAAGACTAAAATGTTTAATACAAGCGATAAAATGCTGAAGACTTATAGAGATTTATAAAGAATGTCCGTTACAGAAGCAAACTCGACTGTATAAAGATCTGATGAAGCGTCTGTGGGATGTGCTGCACAAACAAGTCTGATCCTCAGACAGTACAGGACTTAAAGGATCTGCTGCTGACATCTTGATCATGAGGTCAGAAGGGCTTCACTACAGTAGATGGACTGTAATGGTGTTTGTTGTAAGTTGATGGATGACTGGAGAACAGACCCGAGTACTACACTACTGTTGATCTTTGCTTAAGAGAAATGTTTATGTTATTAGCATTTCAGGCAGCAGGATGCAAGTGATAATGTATTTAAGAGTGAATAGAACACTGAACACAGTGCACGTACACTGCGTAGGGGGAAATCCCATCACCTTATTTGCTTATGAAAGAAGAATATCGCAAGTGAATAACGCTGAAATACAACGTACGAAGGAATCGAAACGTACTGTACTGTGTACGCGGGTATACGGACAACAAAAGACAAACGCTGCCAGTGCTAATTAACGTTAACATGAGTCAAGTGCACGGGTGGCTTAGTGGTTAGCACGTTTGCCTCACACCTCCAGAGATGGGGGTTTGATTCCCACCTCCGCCTTGTGTGTGTGGAGTTTGCATGTTCTCCCCGTGTCTTGGGGGTTTCCTCCGGGTACTCCGGTTTCCTCTCTGGTCCAAAGACATGCATGGTAGGTTGATTGGCATCTCTGGAAAATTGTCCGTAGTGTGTGAGTGCGTGAGTGAATGAGAGTGTGTGTGTGCCCTGTGATGGGTTGGCACTCCGTCCAGGGTGTATCCTGCCTCGATGCCCGATGACGCCTGAGATAGGCACAGGCTCCCTGTGACCCGAGAAGTTCGGATAAGCGGTAGAAAATGAATGAATGAATGAATGAATGAATGAATGAATGAATGAGTCGGGTGCAGTCGTGTGACGTGAGTGTCGTGATCGTGTTGGCGTTCACCCGCTAATGGAAGACACGGTCCTGGGCAGATTGGGCATTTCCACGACACTCTCCAGAAGAATTCCACGGACTAATTTTTTTTTACTGGGTAATCTTGTTTAAAATTTTACACTGCTCATACATTTAATCCTGAGTATGTTCCTAATCAGACGTTTCGCACTGTTCACAAGCCCTGTCTTAATCATCTCATTTACATATTTGAATCCTTATTTGCATATTTGCATATTTATAGCAACAGCAACGAAGGGATAAATACAGCGCATGACTACTTTGCCACATGCTTTCACTCAAAAACACTTCACTTGTCAGTTTGTCGTGTAGTCGACCGGGCGTCTTTTGCCGTTCAACCTCCAATAATTTTTCCGTATTTTCCGTTCCGACGTTTTAACACCACGTCGTTTCACACTGTACACGTTTGGCAACTCGATGTGGAACTAGATTTGTAAATCTTTGCATCTTAGCCATCTTTCTTTGATGTTGGCTTTGATGAGTCAAGTATGCCAAAACATTTGGAGCATGTGACGTCATCCGAAAACCTGTGACGCAATTCCCCTTATTGTGCTGAGTGTTTTGATATATCACATGCCCATGTTGTGCAAATGTTTTATTTTCACGTCACGTCACGTCACGTCACGTCACGTCACGTCACGTCACGTCATCAGAATACCAGTGAGGAAGTTCCCCTCATTGTTCTGATTGTTTTGATATGTCACATGTCCATGTTGTAAAAAGTTTTTTGATTTTGCATATTTTGGGGCGGGGCTGTGGTACAACCGAAAAGCTGGTCGGTACACGGTTTGGTGTAGACAGTTCGAAAGCTTGCCGAGTTATAAACCTCCAAAGTTTATAATGGGTGTCTATGGGAAAAAAAGGCCAATTTGAGACCCGGTACCAGAAGTACCGGAACTCGGATCGCTTAGAAAAGTCATAGCAACAAACTTCAGACCGGGATCTACAACATATCCGGATTCGGTTCATGTGGCTCGAAAGCTCTAGGAGGAGTTCCTCTTGATAAATTTTTGTCTAAACTTAAATACCCTGTCCCTTCCTCTCCTGCAGGGTAAAAGCAGGGTTTAGAACAACTATAACCTGGGGTTAAGTCTGAAACTCTGACGAGAGACACTAAGAATGTGGAGTATTAAAAAGCCCCAGAGTTTTTTCCTGCCACACTTTTATAGCGTCTCCATTCTGTGGTCGCACGCAGTACAGAGAAGGACACGAGACGTTGTATTGTTCTACTCTTCACCTTGTATTAGTCTCTCTGGATGGAAAGAACAGCTCGGCTGAACTACGGATAAATCCGCAAAGGTTTACTTCGGTGTTTCGGTGCTTTTGGCAGATTATTTAGTCGTGTTTCTACCTCATATATCTCAATATACACCTGTGACAGGACTGTGGCTGTGATAAATGGCCTGATGCGGTTGGACAGGGAGTGTTTTGGACAGAAAATGTCAAGACTTTCTTTCTTTATCTAATTGGGCCATATGCTGCTTGTGCGCTAACTCGGGTGCAGAGCTACGATCGGCGAGATGTTTCTAAAGCAGACCGATGGAGCCAATATAAAAAGATATCGATTTAGTACCGAGTAATTCTCTCTAGGTCTTTTGTCAACTCTTCATTCGAATACATACTGTAGAACGTGTTTCCTGTTGTGGCTGAAGAGATCTGAAAGAGACACTTATCACATTTGGACAATGTGTTCATAATAAGTCACATCATATTTCTCTTGCAAATTTATAAATATTTGAACCTAAAAATAGATTTGCGTCTGATCCGAAGGTCTGAGCAGAAAAACACATTATCTGAGTCCAAAACAAGCCCAGAGTTAGAGGTACAGGAAGGTAAAATCCGTGCCTCAGGCGTGATTCAGTGGCCTGTCATGTCCTGAAGACATTGTTGCCTTATCTTAGAGAAACATGGGGGGAAAGAAGATGTTTTTTTGCTCGACTGCAGTCCCAGCCTCCCGTGAACAGTGCGCAGACCTTGGCGAGTTGCCATAGAAACCAGCAGGTAAGAAAGTCGTGATACTTTTCCTTGCTTCCACACAGCAGCGACACTCGGTACCTGCCTACCGGCTCTGGAAAGCATGTTGACCTAGTAAAAAGACGCCCACTGCTGCCCACTTCTCCCCACCGCTCTCTGCTTACACCACGAGGGAAACAGAACGGCTTAAAGGCCACGACGATTGTGGGGGTTTTACATCCGTGCAGCATCCCGTACTCGCGAACACCAGCCGCACTGTGTGCGCCGAGCCCCTGAGCGGCCGAGCTGAGATACAAAAGCATCTGAAGTTACAGATAAGTCGGATTTCAAAAGTGCGACTGCAGACACGGTCACTGTAATCCTTCTGATCCTATAGCGACGTCCTCATTCAGCTTTGTTCAAAAAAAAAGAAGAAAAAAGAACAAAAAAAACTAAATAATGAAACAGCCAGAGGTTCCGGAGATTTAGTAAAACAAAATAAAGCTGTCTACAGAATATTAATAGGCTAGTAGAGCTAAAAAATGAATTCGAGTCGATTTTCAATCTTATTCTCCATCAGATCTTGGCTTATGCTGAACAAGTCAAAATGCCTTTATATATTGTTTGTATTTAAAGTTTTCTGTGCTAAATAACTTCTGTTAGGTTTGTTATGGTGTTACGGTTATTAGAGCTGCACACTGCCATGCTAGTTTTATTTATTCATTTTCTACCGCTTATCCGAACTTCTCGGGTCACGGGGAGCCTGTGCCTATCTCAGGCGTCATCGGGCATCGAGGCAGGATACACCCTGGACGGAGTGCCAACCCATCACAGGGCACACACACACTCTCATTCACTCACACACTCACACACTACGGACAATTTTCCAGAGATGCCAATCAACCTACCATGCATGTCTTTGGACCGGGGGAGGAAACCGGAGTACCCGGAGGAAACCCCCGAGGCACGGGGAGAACATGCAAACTCCACACACACAAGGCAGAGGCGGGAATCGAACCCCTAACCCTGGAGGTGTGAGGCGGACATGCTAACCACTAAGCCACCGTGCCACTATAGGCCTTATGTATAATATTAAGCTGGACACAAACGGATTTATTTAAAAATCGTTCATTTTGTGATTATTGTGGCCAAAAATGCTTTTCGTGTGTGTGTGTGTGTGTGTGTGTGTGTGTGTGTGTGTGTGTGTGTGTGTGTGTGTGTGTGTGTGTGTGTGTGTGTTATTGTTTTCAAAGGAAATCTTGCATTGGTGAAACCACAAGCATAAGATTCTTCTTTTAATCTCATACCGGTGAAGACACATACAGTATGTAATTACTTTCTATGAGAGCTTTCTTCATGCGCGTGAATGAAAAAGATGGCTTTGGCTGAATGAGGATGATGTCGTTAAAATATTTGCTCTGTCAGTCAAGTGAGCGTTCAGTCAAGTTCATGTTCGTTTCGGTCATCGCAAAATCACAATAATTCACGAGGGACCGCTAAAAGATTAGGCGGATTTTGATGTGTACTTTTTTTGTGGGTCCGTAATTTTAACCCGTACTTTCTCGGAGTCTGAGGGAAATGTATTGGGTCGGTTAATACCGTGAAACCTCCGTAACAGGGCTTCAGCTTGCTAGTATTCTTAGACGTTGACCTATTTGTGCTTGCATGAAGATGTGTGTTGATGGAGACTGTGCAGCTGTTCTGTCGCTCTGGATAAGGACATCTGCCATGTGCTGTATATGGAAATATCACATAAGGCGTTCTGCTTATTCTGCCTACGACGTTACGAGGTTCGGCTACGCGGTGAAGATCTGCTCAGGTTTATAAATGACGTTCGTGAATATTCTCTATATTTATAAGTCCTTAACCACATCAGCAAATCAGTGTGTCACTGAAAGTGAACAATGAACGATACTGTTTAAGAGTTTTACAATAAATAAAGAAATAAATAAATAAATAAATAAATAAATAAATACACAGACAAATAAATAAATAATAAATAAACAGACAGACAGACAGACAGACAGATAGATAGATAGATAGATAGATAGATAGATAGACAGATAGATAGATAGATAGATAGATAGATAGATAGATAGATAGATAGATAGATAGATAGATAGATAGATAGATAGATAGATAAAAGACTGAATTTAATTAGTTGTTATTTACATAGAGACCTGAAGCTCTAATACATAGAGACAGAATAAAATCTCTAACCAGGGGGGACACGGTGGCTTAGTGGTTAGCACGTTCGCCTCACACCTCCAGGGTCGGGGGTTCGATTCCCGCCTGCGCCTTGTGTGTGTGGAGTTTGCATGTTCTCCCCGTGCCTCGGGGGTTTCCTCCGGGTACTCCGGTTTCCTCCCCTGGTCCAAAGACATGCATGGTAGGTTGATTGGCATCTCTGGAAAATTGTCCGTAGTGTGTGTGAATGAGAGTGTGTGTGTGCCCTGTGATGGGTTGGCACTCCGTCCAGGGTGTATCCTGCCTCGATGCCCGATGACGCCTGAGAAGTGACTGAATGAAATGAATGAAATGAATGAATGAATGAATGAATAAATGGCCCTTTTCAGGAGATGACCACAGAATAAGGTACGTCTTCTCAGTGTGTTGTAGTTAAAATAAACAGATGTGACAGACGTGTTGGGCCACTTTACATCAGCAGTGTAATTCCATGGTTACTCTGTGCCATTCTCACACATCACTCTCTGGGTTGTTTTCTTCACATCTGCCAAAGCTGTGCAGTCTGAGCACAGAGCCGCTGGGTGCACGAGCATGATAAGGCGCACACACACACACACACACACACACAAAACCTTCTGTGAGAGCCCAAAGAGCTATATAATGTGTCTGCATACTGTGTTTGTTTGGAGCATAAATAGAAGAATGTGTCAGTTATATCCTACTAAGCCCAAAAACAGGTCATTCAGAGGCCATTATAAGTAATAAATAAAGGAACAGTCGAGCAAATCGAAGCAAATTTCTTCTTAGTAAAAGCAAACGTTTACTTATTTGTTAGATCATTTTGCAGATATGTTGCTTGCTTTAATCAGTGACGGTAGACACACACACACACAAACACACAGACACGCACTCAAACACACACAGACAGGCACACGCACACACAGACATGCATACAAACACACACACAAACACACACGCACACACAGACATGCATACAAACACACACACACACAAACACACACCCACACGCACTCAAACACACACAGACAGGCACACGCACACACAGACATGCATACAAACACACACACACGCACACACAGACATGCACACAAACACACACACACGCACACGCACACAAACACACACACACAAAGACACACAGACAGGCACACAAACACACACACGCACACACACACAGACAGGCACACAAACACACACACAAACAAGCACACAACCACACACACAGACAGGCACACAAACACACACACACACAAACACACACACAGACAGGCACACAAACACACACACACAAACAAGCACACAAACACACACACAGACAGGCACACAAACACACACACGCACACAAACACACAGATGTGTGTGTACCTGACTGTCTGTCTGTGTTTGATCATAACATATATAGAAAAGACAAGAAAGATTTCAGACTATTTTTAAGTGCTGATTACAGATAAAAACTTTGTAAAACAGACTCTATTTATTCCCTTAACAGACAGACCTGTAGCATAACGAGGGAAGTTGAAGCAAGATGTAGAAATATCTGGTTGTGTGTAGATGAAAATGTTTTTTTAATATGATTAGTACTTTTTTCAGCTGAGAGTGATATTAGACATTCGACTCCTAACTCCAGTGCAAAATGCAGCTAATCGGCTCCATCGTGTCGAAAAGGTTTGTAAATGTCGCTTCCTAATATCTAAAAATATTACAGCTGAGCTCCCGAATAAAACCGGGGGGAAACTTACGACAGCGTTCTCTCCAGACGAGCTCCAGACGAGCCAATGATCTCTCCCAGAGTGCAGAAAGTCTGGCCCAGGAAAGACTGAGAGAGACACGTAGTCATCAGTTATACAGTAATGTGGGTCACTGAGAATACACAGCGGCGGTGGCGGCGGCGTCTAGACGATAACGGCGTTCTCACACAGGCGCTCACCTCACAGAATTAAAACAAGGATGACGCTTAACTGACACAACCTAAAAGCGACGGATGGATCAGACGAGTCGATGACAGGCGTGACACGGAAATAAATAAATAAATAAATAAATAAAAATAAATAAAAAAATAAATAACTGATGAGACAAACACTGCCTGGTTCATGTGTGTTATGTTCTGACCCGGGTCGATTCCAACGAGCCACGATATGCAAAATGACAAAGAAAAGCTCATGTTAACATCAAGGTGACTTACTTTCTGTTAGCCGCACGTCCAGAGTAGCAGAAAATCAGAGTGATAATAGCACAGACGCTGAGTGACGGGTTACGTTTAAAAATGACGGTACGCTAGAACTGTGTCGTGTAGAGTATACAAGCTTACATGCTTGGAAATGTTGGAGCTTCGGGAGTCCACGTTGTATCTGTAACGACAAAAATAGGACATATGGTATCTTTAGCTGGGGGAAAAAAAAACCCTAATAATATTAAAAGAAATACAGTGAGATGTACATAGACCAGAGCAGCAGAGAATAGAATAGAATAGAATAGAATAAGAACACAAACAGGTTCGGGCCATAACACAGAGCACAGCGAGTGTGATGTTCTATAAGACAGGTGGTGTTTCTGCAGAGAACGTGAGGGAAAAGCAATTACTTTAACCCTTTCACAACTATGGGACTGATTTTCTGCTCCTGCATTCGTTTAGGTTTACAGCTTTGACATTTGAGATATCTTTGTTTTGTTTTTGTTGTTGTTGTTTTTTTTAAATATATATATAAAAAAATACAGTTTTTATTTAATTTAACTTTGAACTCCTAAAACTGTAACCTTCAGAGCCAAAAATAAATGTATTTCTTTAATCGATCGTGATATTAACATCATCTTGTCCGTCTATTAAAAGCGCAGCGTAAAGGAAAGTTTGATGACAGACGGAAATCAGACTCGTAAATATACTAGACTTTTAACTCATATCGAGCGTAACATAGTCTACGGTCTTGTTTACATTTACAGAATTTCACAGACATGCTACTCCAGAGCAACTTACGTTTTTATCTCATTTTATTCAACCGAGGGTTAAGGGCCCTGCTAAAGGGCCCGACAGTGTACCTGGGAGTCAGACCCATAATAGACCAACACCTTAACCACTAGGCTACCGACTGGCTACTCGGCAGCTCGATTTTCTAATTTGAAGCATTTATATGAAATGAACATATCAAATTGGAAAACTGAATCGATCCGACCGTATTCAGGATATTTACCCTGGTCATTATTTGCAGTGTGTAGATCGGGATTCTCAACGGTATCGGATTCGTTCACATTAATGTAGAGAAACGCCGCAGGGGTTTAATTCGCGATTTTATCCGTCTAATGACAAAGTAATAAATACCCACTTACACGTCAAAGCGGAGGTTCTGCTTCTCCTCGAAGAAGTAATCCAAAACGAATTTCCTCACAAAGTCTGGGTTCAGAGTGTTTTCAATCACTTCGGTCCTGCCAAACTTAACCAGAGGAATAAAAAGGCACGGGTTAAGGGCGATACGGCGAGATGCTACAAACCCTGCACACATTATTAATGTACAGTACTATATGAATATATATATATATATAAATTATTGTGATGCTACATTTGGTACCGGGATTTCCGGCAGTCACGGTGTATAAGTCTTTTATGTGTAAATATTTATTAGCTCTATATGTTTCAGGCAAAAAGGTATTAATATATATTGCTTGAAATCTAAAATCCAAAATTGTGCGTTGTTGAAAACTAGAACCTGCTCTGACCTTATTAGGAGTCAAAGATTCATGGTTTAATATATATAAAAAAATACAGTATAAATATGCAGTGAAATTATATATGTGTTGCATAACATGACACGATATTCAGTACCTTGTAGTGTCATTCACTCATTCATTCATTCTCTACCGCTTATCCGAACTTCTCGGGTCACGGGAAGCCTGTGCCTATCTCAGGCGCCATCGGGCATCGAGGCAGGATACACCCTGGACGGAGTGCCAACCCATCGCAGGGCACACACACACACTACGGACAATTTTCCAGAGATGCCAATCAACCTACCATGCATGTCTTTGACCCGGGGGAGGAAACCGGAGTACCTGGAGGAAACCCCTGAGGCACGGGGAGAACATGCAAACTCCACACACACAAGGCGGAAACGGGAATCGAACACCCAACCCTGGAGGTGTGAGGCGAACGTGCTAACCACTAAGCCAACGTGCCCCCCAACCTTGTAGTGTATTATAATAAAACAATATTCTAATAATTTAGTGAATCTTAAAATACTTTTCCTCCTTTTCAGTGTTAAATTCAGTTCACTTTATTTCTATTTGATTTGTATAACACTTTCAAAAATGGACATTGTCACAAAACAGCTTTACAGAAATCTAACAATTCGGGACAAATATGATCAATTTGAAATGTATCCCTGATGAGAAAGCCAGAGGTGAGCGAGGTGAGGAAAAAACATCCTGAGGTGATATGAGGAATAAACCTAATTTTTTTTTTTTGCTTATTAAATAAACGTATCGTTTAGCAAACCTATATATCACGGCGCATAAAAACGACTTTAGGTACGACGGCGTGTTAACGTCCTTCCTCTTGGAGCCGGCGCATCCGTACGGCAGATTGTGCTCAGCTTGAGACGGGAAGCTGAACAGACTCTCGGCGTGTGATGTGGTGACGGCGTGGCAGCTGGCTTCCATCTCACATCCAGCAGATCCTCGCTGCTTTTCTCTGATAACCCTCAGCAACGAGCTATCGATTCTTCACACCGCCCACTTCCTCGTCTCCTCACTTAACCTACGTAATCCCACCTATTACTTCGCTATCCACGCTATCTGTTACCGGCTTTTTGAAAGAGGTCTAGGGATCGGTGACATCGATGACCTTGCGATCTTTGACGCTCGAGTCGAATTGAAGCGCTGGCGCTGACACTAAATACAGGGAAAAAACCACTGCATTCTGGTCTGTACCAGCTTGTAGACTACATTGTGATTCAAATGCATTACATTTCAGAGTTGCTGCTCAGGGATATTTTGGTGTTGGTACTGTATATAATCCTTCTACCAAGAGCTTGCAACTCCCTGCAATACATGTGCTGCTGTGTGGAAAGGTGTGTCGTATGAATACTTCATGATTCCTGCTGGAAAATCTCTCTCGAGTGCACCGACAGACTTCAAATCCCTAAGGACAGTCCTGGTTCACCCCCCCACGCTCCCCCCCCCCTTCCCTCTCCGAGTCTGCCTTTTCAGGACAAGCGTCTCATTTTAAAAGAAAGGTGTGACATCGGGAAGTATGTGCGTGCACTCTGGGACTTCGTTAAAGGGGTAAAACGATTTTGATTTAGCAGACTCGCACGAGACGGCAACCTGGGGGGCGAAACGAGGGAGTCAGCAAGAAGGAGAATTAAGCAGGAGGCCGAGGCGAATCCTGAAAATCAGGAACGCTTCAGCTGGCTTTTAACAAACCGTTCAATAATCTCTAACCCACCAATTCACCACCAAATTATTCCACATCAGAGAGAGAGAGAGAGAGAGAGAGAGAGAGAGAGAGAGAGAGAGAGAGAGAGAGAGAGAGAGAGAGAGAGAGAAATATTAGGCTTCAGAGACACACCAATTGGGAAAACTTCAGTACTTTAACATAAGCATTTGTCACAGGATGTTAAATAACCCTAATCTGGAGCCTTAACAAATATTTTTAAAACCGGGGCATAGAAGCCTTTATTATCACCACATATACATTACAGCACAGTGGTACTCTTTTCTTCACATACCCCAACTAAGTATGTTGGGGTCAGAGTGCAGGGGCAGCTATGATACAGCTGCCCCTGGAGCAGGGAGGGTTGAGGGCCTTGCTCAAGGTCCAAGCAGTGGCAGCTTGGCTGGGCTGGGCTTTGAACCCTGATCCTCCGATCAACGACCCAGAGCCTTAACCAGTTGAGCCAACACTTTTTGCTGCATTCTGGTAAAATATGTAAAAAAAAAAAAAAAAGGCCATTTCTTTGAAAAGGTGCCTTTATCATAAACAAACTTTATGCCAACAAATTCTAATCGAATAGATGAGTGGCACGTGTATGGCTGTGATGTAACCTGATACAGTAATTGTGCAAATTTCATCCGCTTGTCCAAATGACTCGCTATGATTCCGTATTGTATCGTAGCGTCGTCCTCAGGACTAACTCGGCTAAATAATATGTAAACGATATTACAAGCAAACGGTAATTAATGAAGCGAAGCACATTCTTGATCTGTCGCTTAGTAAAGGAGGAAGACCAGAAGCCGCCGGAATTATCGGTGCTTGTTGCACGTTCTCAAGGACATATAATAAAGTGGAACGCAAACATTAAGCCGTTGCTGAGATATTGTCTAACTTCTTGTTTTCAGCAGCTGCAAATGACATCAAATCGTGTGTATGAACTTTAGGACATGTTGGTAAATATAAGTGATAGGTTTGGGGTCAGCACATAAAAGCCTTGCTGAGAAATGTCCTCGTTTCCTGTATGCCGAAATAGCCATAAATCCCTTTGCGGGATACGGACGAAACGTCCCACGTAACAAAAATCAGGGAATTCGCATTTTGTGATGATCCGACAAAATTAGAAGGAGACAAATCAAAAACAGTATTATTAAACTAAATTTGACAACGCCTTTACGTAACACACTCTCGGTCCTCGGAAAGCTCGAATACCTTGTGTGCATCATGAATTGTACAACACAATGCTAACGTTCTCGCGACGCTGACGTTCACGGGCGACATTTGTATGAGCACGTTTAAGTTGAATTCAAATTCAAAATCCTTTTTTTTCACAAATCACATATTCTTTAACCTTTTGCAGAAAAAACAAGTATCTCGATGTGAGCGGGTTAAAAAAATCCGATCAGAGGAAACTGGAATTCTTAAGACGCTCCCTAGTGGAGATGCTGAGCCATACTGGTGATGCTAGAGGGCTTACAGTAAGGCCACGTTTACACTGCAAGTCTTAACGCTCAATTCGGATATTTGTCTCAGATCTGATTTTTTTTTGTTTGGCTGTTCACTTTACCTTTTAAATGTGGCCTATATCAGATACCAGTGTGAACAGTTTGCTGTTTCGAAACTGACCCGCATGCGCACACGAACAATAACGATGACGTCACACGCAGCACGCCGTCGCGCTAAAAAGTTGGCGAGGTTATGGAGGTATGTGGAAGTAATGTGATGTATTCAATGCAAACATTATGAGCTGGTTCACGTAACCACTTTATATAACACTCTTAACACACACACGTTACCGGTCACGTTTCTGTCACGTTTTCGTCGGCGCAAAAAAAAAAAAAAAAGGTTTGCGCCGGCAAAAGCTTTTTTATTTATTTATTTTTTTTTTGTTCCAGCGAAAACGTGACACAAACGCGGTGACTGGTAACGTGCGTGTGTTAAGCAAAAATAAATAAATAAAAAAGTCTTCGCCGGCGCATAATTGTGACAAATGTCGATGTAGATTGACGTAAAAGTCGCATCAAATCCGCCTTAGCTGTTCACACTGCGGCCACATTGGAAAAAAATCAGATTTGGGTCTGATTCAGGACCACATATGGAAGTGGCCCAGATCTGATTTAGGCCAGATTTGAGTGTTCACTCTACTCCTGAAGAAGTCTGACCTGGTCACATGACCCCAAAAAAATCGGGTTTGGGCCACTTTTACCTGCAGTGTGAACGGGGCCTAAGTGGCAGATGACACCGCAGTGCAAGTAGCTGAGACTGTCCTCTATCGCTTAGAACAGTGGTTCCCAAAATTTTTACAGAGACGTACCCCCCCCCCCCCCAGGGATTTAACATCGTTCTGCGTAAACTCCCCCACCCCCCACCCCCCAACGGATGGAAACCCCCCCCCCCCCCAATTGTGGTCTTGATTTTTTTTTTTAAGCTGCATTTTAAACACATGAACCTTCATAAAATAACTTATTTGATCAAACAACTTCAGTATACAAATCATATATTTTTTTAATTATTTTTTTATGACTCAGCGTTTAATGAGATGGATGTGCTGGAGATGACTTGCATAACTGTGATGTTTGGTTGTATCGGAGAACAGTTTAGTCTTAAATCGTTCTCTGTGCAGAGTCTGTGTCGATATTTGTTCTTTATGATGGTAAGCGCTGAAAACCCACTTTCGCACAGGTATGTTGTCGAGAAGGGAGGTCATGTTTTCAAAGCGCCATCTGCTAAGGCAGGATACTCTGCACGCAAGACTATCCGGAAATCTGGTAGTGATTTTTGTGTAAACTCAATTTTCAGAGCGCCACTCGTAGAGATTTCAATGAGTCTCTCTTGCTCAGAAATGGGCAGGTGTGCTGTGGGGGAAGGTAGCAGGGAATGGAGGGCGAATCCAGTTGTTTGCATTGTCCGTCTCTGGAAAATACCCTCATAAATATACCGGACGTATGTCAGCAGCTGAGCCAAACCAGCTACATCAGTCGATTCGTCGATTTGTAAAGCGTAGAAATCGCTGGATTTTATGCGAAGCGATAGTTGTTTTAAAACGTCTTCTGCCATATCAGCGATGCGACGTGAAACTGTGTGTGAATTACTTGCGATACGTAAAGACGTGCACTTACGCATGACACATTTTTGTTGACTGCAGATGGGGTAATTTGATTGGATGTCATGAATTTGACCTTTTATGGCACTACCTGGCTACTTTGCTCTAAGTACGCTAGAGGGGGCACGTCTTTATATTTAGTCTGAGAAATACATGTCTCGTTGAATATTAGGTGCGGTATAATTACATTAACAGTACATTTCAGCATTTTGTTCGCGTAACCCCTCCGTCACGTGGCGTACCCCTGGGGGTACGCGTACCCCAGTTTGGGAACCACTGGCTTAGAAGAAGTGTTGCTAATTAAACGTTGTGTTTATATCACCTGGATGATTGTTTTAAAGGCATGTAAATGATCGACAGTTGTTTCGAAACTGTTTTTCACAACTAAAGGTGGGGTGCATGATGTTTGAACAAAACAAACGTGTAGCCAATCAGCAGAAAGGGGCGTGTCTTATCAATATTTGTCAGAGAAAGTGTTCAGTGCGCATGTGTGACGTTAGCAGAAAGCGGTTGAAACGTTGGCATGGAGGATACCTGCCGTTACCTCTGCCTCGTGTTCTACTTGTTGAACGCCGTCTTCCGTGTGAAACGGAGCTAAACCTTTCACGGTACAACACACAGTACTACAAGGACACATTTGTATTACCATAGTATTACTAATTGAGTTCATCTACTGATAAAAATATCCCCTCGGTCAGCTGCCCCAGCAGGTTCCGCCATAATAGCTGCCTGGGTTGCGTATGTTTGTGTGGGGCGGAGTTAAAACAGGGTTGACACCCATTTGAGTTATGTCAACATTGGCTTTCAAACATCGTACACCCCACCTTTAACTAAAATTTCTATATAAAACTCAGAAGGCAATAGTAGCCACCTCAGGACACAAAAGACGCTGTAAAGCTTGAGGTGCGTCGGGTTCCACACCTGACTGTCCTGTGACGCTACTATGATTGTGTCCTGTCCTACACGCTGCTTTCTGATTTCAAATGTTTGTTTAAGACTGTATGTATTTCTGCGTGTTTAATTATAAGGTCCCGGACATTACAGCCCGGTCTGTACCATGGCTTCAGACAGCAGTGTCAGATCTGTGTAGACTCACCTCTCTCCATTCCTTTGTCCCAATTCCTTGCACGTATAAGACAACAACTGCAGATAATGAGAAAGAAAAACAGAGTCAGGCATGTGAGCTATGAATCCCTGGCTGGCAGGAAGTTTGTCTTTCATCAGGATTAGTTTAATTGAATCTCTACAGCGTGTTTATTTTCGCAGTCGAGCCCATATGAGCGCGAGCCGGAATTACGGAACGGGCTAAATGACGAGAAAAAGGACGGGTCAGGGATCACGACGGACGTGAGAGAAGACAGAAAGAGCTGTTGAGCAGATGAAGGAAATCAAACCTATGGGACTGTGATGTAGATGAAGATGAAGATGAAGATGGGAGAAAGTGCGACTGACGGAGAGGAAAACGGGACACACTGCAGGTCTCGCAGTGGGACGCTGGGTTACAGGACGCATGCGGTCAATTACTCCAGTGACCCTACAATCTGCAGCAACCTGGTTTAATCATGTCAGTAGTTAAATGTGCACCGATTTCCACAAAACGCCCCAAATACCGAAGAGCCGAGACTTTGTAAAATACGCTTGTAAAATAAAAAGATTTACGGGATCGTTGCATTTCTGTTGCAATCTTTTATACCAGGACACTCGTCTGGTTTACTATAAATAACTAACACCATATTACGTAAAGATTACGGTGACTTTTACCTTCTGTAAAAAGGTCCGGAAAAATGACCTCAGGTCATACTAATCCCGTCCGAATAGACCCGCTGTAAATATGTACGGTAAAATTCTGTCATTTCCTGTTTAAAAGTAGTTTTTGCGCGTTTTCCAAGCATGGAGGGGCCAAGTTGTCTGTTTGCGCACGTGATAACAGGAAGGAACGTCATACGCACATGACGACAAGGAGGTTACTGTGGTGCGTAAAGCGAGTTACCCCTCCCACTTCTGCTAGTTTTACTGAGATGTCTTGTCCCGTGCGGATTGGCCGATTAATATTACAGACGTCCTGAGGTAAAATTGCATTACTCCACGTCCCCACGTAAAACTAATCCCGTCCGAATAGTGCTTAAGACGATTTTAAAACGGATCAATCATGTTCAAGAAATGTTCAAGAAATATTACATCGATTTAAATTTTTTTGGGGGGGCTTTTTCAAGGCTTTTGTTTGTACAGACATTATTTTACACACAGAGGTTTAAATTTGAAGCCTTTTTAACCAGTAAAATCAGTGTACACAAATGAATACTTTTATAGCTGCAGGTCAGGTGTGTGTTTTTCCTTCTGTTAGGATGACTTTACACAAAACGTAAGCAGTTCTGAGTCTGATATCGATATTTATTTTTATATTTACATTTGAGGGGTATTTTTTGGCATGGATATATCGCCCCTAGTAGGCTATGTGAAAACAGAAAACCTGATGAAACATTCTTAAAGTCCTGAGTGTCTACTTTCATAGGAGCTTCATATTAACACCGCTGTGGAGTGAGACGTGAGGAGGACGTCCGATCGCCAACATGGACACGAGACAAACGGGAGCAAATCTTTTTTATCCTCTGGGAAAAAGAGTCCGATTCATTTCTGACCTGTAGCATGAGAAAAGATGAGCTAAATCTAGTTATTATTGTTAGAATTATATTCAGACTTTTGTTTCAGCTGCAGCTTTCACCTACTTTACCAGTGTGTGTCTGAGTACATGAGTACAGTCTGAGCCCGTGATCTTCCTGGGGCTAAAGATTGTGTCTGGAGAGTTGTTTTTTTTAACACGCTGCAGTTTATATTTTAACAACAGTCTCAGTCCAAACAATCTGCATCTGAAGGTCATGTTAAGCTTGTGTGTGTGTGTGTGTGTGTGTGTGTGTGTGTGTGTGTGTGTGTGTGTGTGTGTGTGTGTGTGTGTGTGTGTGTGTGTGTGTGGGTTTGTGTGTGTGTGTGTGTTTGTGTGTGTCTGTATGTGTGTGTGTGTGTGTGTTTGTGTGCCTGTTTGTGTGTGTCTGTGTGTGTGTGTGTGTGTGTGTGTGTGTGTGTGTGTGTGTGTGTGTGTGTGTGTGTGTGTGTGAATGTGTGTGTGTGTGTGCCCGTCTGTGTGTATTTGTGTGTTCGTGTGTGTGTGTTTGTGTGCCTGTTTGTGTGTGTCTGTGTGTGTGTGTGTTTGTGTGCCTGTTTGTGTGTGTGTGTGTGTGTGTGTGTGTTTGTGTGTGTATGTGTTTGTGTGTTTGTGTGTGTGTTTGTGTGCCTGTCTGTGTGTGTGTGTGTGTGTGTGTGTGTGTGTGTTATCTTTAAAAACAAAACTTGTGAGCGACGGCCCACTCCGAGCGACGGCCCACTCCGAGCGACGGCCCCATCCGAGTGGCGGTCTGACGATTAATATTTCAGAACAAAATGATCTAGAGGTGGTTCGTTGTCATTCAGTAAAACACTCTAAAGCTCACTGTGACTTTAGCAGGTCAATATAAAATAGCCTAAATGTAACAGCTCTCGCTCACACGGTCTCAACCGACAGGACTGACAAAAGCATAGAGGAGGAAAAGAGCAAAATAAAGGCTCAGTGGCAAAAACAATCAATTAATAATGTTTATAAATAACAGAATAACAGCTATCACGCCTGCGATATTCCTGTCCGCCTCTAATCGATGAACCTGAGATGATCCCTAAATACTGAGACAAGATCACTGTCCTGTTATATATAACGACTTCTTCAGAGACACCTTGAGTCCAAATCATTTATGACCTTTGGTAAATCTTCTGCTGCGGTTTAAACAGATCGAATCAAGACAAATGACTACGACACAAATGCGATCGGTCAGGCATTTAATTGCGTTGAACACTGGAGTTTGTTATCGATACGTAAAATAAAGAGACACCTCGGAGAAACTCGGGCAATAAATAAATAAATAAATAAATAAATAAATAAATAAATAAATAAATGTTCTCTGGCTTTTGGGGATTTGAGATGTCTGGTCTTCTAAGTCGGTCCTTTAAAGTATTGCAGTATATCACCAGAGACACAGTTTAATCTAAACCGGAATTTTCAGCTTTTATTCTCTGTTTTTAAGGTTTCTAATTTCACACGGATCTGAGTCACTATTAAAATTTTCGAGGTCTAAAGACGAAGAAGAAAAAAGCTCTTCAGGTAAAAGCTCATGAACAATTCGCAGGCTCGTGTCCTTTAGGCTTTTTAAATGTTTCAGGATTACCTTCTTCTTTCATTGAAGCAAAAAGCTTTCGTCATTGCTGACTTGCTTGAATGAATGTTGCTTGAATGAATGTAAGTAACTTCGATCTTCGAAAAAAGATCTTTAATCGCAAAGACTCGTTTGATACACGATACGGCCAGAAGTATGTGGACACCTGATCGTCGGATCCGAAATAAAACCGTGGGAATAAAGAGTTAACAGCAGAGTTGTTATTGTTATGATTAAATCGTAAAGACGTTCAGTGGGACAATTGAGATCAGGGCACTCGCCTTGTCCTACTACTGGTTGCCATAGCAACAAAGGTTTATCGGCGGGCGGAGCGACTAGCGAATCGAATGAATCGTCTTGCCGCTAAAGTGAAACGTTCTGGAAAGATTTGACGTTAGTATTTGTTTCAATTTCAGCGGTGTAAATCTGCATCAGGTGTGTTGTACCGGCTTCACTCCCGACGCCAGTCGTTAGTCACCGACGGTCGAAGATATTTATAAACGGTGTCTGATTTGACGTGTGTGAACGCAGCATAAAATGTCTGGTAAAACAAACACAGTACACCGACCTGGATCAGACTTGGAGAACGTGTCCACGTCCAGCAGGTTCCTATGGGAGAAGAAAAAAAAAGAAGAAACAGGAATAAAAATGCTGCTTTTTAAAAAACAGGAATAAAAACGCCCTCCATTTAACGTCGCCGTAGCGACTTAATGTCCATGAACACGGAAAGCCTGACTAGCTTGTGTGCGTCGACGATGGTACGAGACGTGCGGCGCCGATAAATCCCTATGCGACTTGTTTTTCATGTGGTCTCCATTTTACAGTTCAGCTACACAGCGGTGAGCTGCAATTCTGTTTTCTTCTGCTTACTGTGTTTTTCCCACGTGTCGGACGTACGATTCTGAAAAAGATTACTTAGGAGAAAAAAAAAGAGGAACATAAAAAAAAGACAAACAGGCAAAGTAAACGATGCACTCAAAAAAATCAGTAAACCGTAATTATAGTGTTGTGCGACCATGATGCTTTTCAAACGGCTTTCTTGCACCGTAAGTGCCTTAAAAAGTGTTTTTGTCTTAAAATTCAGTGCATAAAAGGCAGGTTTATGCTTTTGTTTTAACGCCATTTGGCCAAGAATCATAATTTAAGGTTATGTGGGTCGAAGAACAAGCGGCGAGTTCTTTCTGGATTTGCCGCATCCACCGTGATGTCTAAAAAAAGAAGCGAGTCATTGTAAGGTGGACTAAAAAACAAAGAAGGAAGAGTGAGAGAGAGAGAGAGAGAGAGAGAGAGAGAGAGAGAGAGAGAGAGAGAGAGAGAAGAGACATGGAGAAGAAAACACAGACGTCTCTTCTCTGATGTGAAAGAGAAAAATATTTCGTCTGCTCCCAGCTGAATGCTTGTATGAGCGACCGGAATCCGCAGAAGACGTCGGACGTGACTCTGACCGAGACGTTTCGCCCCAGATCGAACACATCTTGCAATTGTAGCAGGAGATTGTCGACTTATCTGCCTCAGCATTTGGTGGATGAATGAACAGATACACTATATGGCCAAAAGTTTGTGTACCAAAGACCATGGCACCCGTATGTGCTTGCTGAACATCCCATTGAAGATTTATTCCCCCATGCTGGTATAATAAGCTCCACTTATCTGGGAAGACACTATATGAGATGTTGGAGATGTATTAGATGTTGGCTATGGGGGATTTGTGTTCATTCAGTCACAAGAGATTTTGTGAACTCAGGCACTGATGATGTTGAGGAGGTCTGGGGTGTAATCAGTGTTCCAGTTCCTCCTTAAGGTGTTCAATGAGCTCTGTGCAGGACACTCAAGTCCTTCAGGCTAAAGACACATTTGTTTAGTCTAGATTTGTATGAATAGCTTTTCTTAGGTTATTAAGGAGTAGATCTGGAGGGTTCATGGGCACAGAGTGTTTGGTGAACTGGGATGTCTGGGATGCTGTCGGCTTACCACCCTTGCAAGTCGCTCTGGTTTGCAGACTCTGGAGTGGTGGGACACTTTACATCCCAGGAAGCCCTCGTGTCTGTCACGTCTTCTGGCTCTAGCCTTTTAGTTATGCTGTCATAGCTCGTCTTGCCTAAAATCCAGATTACAATCATACTTAACAATTTTTCTCCTCTGTCTCTCTGTCGAGCTACTGTACTGTATATATGCCACTCCTGAGCTCCCGGTGTTCCGAGTTCCTAGCCTGATCGTCTCTTCTTACGGAGCTACTTCGTCAATCCTGATGTTCTACCACTGGCTGGAGTCTCATCGCCCAGTGGTCACCTTGCCAGGGATCGATCTGCATGGTCAGCCAGTGACTCATGGGATTGTTGGCTATGAAGCTGCTAAGAGACCGTCATGCCTTCTATTGAACCAGTGTTGTGTCAGTCAGATGTACGGTCTGGACTTTATCAGCAATCAGGTCTGTGCTGAACTCAGAGTTTGAGGATTGAGGTTCCCTTCTGAACCTGGTTCCTCTCAAGGTTTCTTCCTCATGTCCTCTCCGGGAGTTTTTCCTTGCTGTTGCTCAATAGGGATAGGGATAGATATATAGTATTTAAATTTTTTAATTAACCTTCTTTTTTAATTCATTTTAAACTTTAAAATTGTATATATTCATTTTTTTTATTTTTATACTTATTTTTTTTCTTATTATTATATATTATTATATATTTATTTCTATTTATACAGTATACAGCATTTTGTTTGTACACTACACACCAGAGATGGGGGACTTGAGTCATATGACTTGACTCGAGTCAGACTTAAGTCGCAAATTTGAGACTTGAGACATGCTTGACAAATATTAAAAAAAGACTCGACTTGACTTTGACTTGACATTCCTGACTTGAGACTTGACTCGGACTTGTGTTAAATGACTCAGAGATGGGGGACTCGACTTGACTCGAGTCAGACTTAAGTTGCAAATTTGAGACTTGCTTGACAAATATTACAAAAAGACTCGACTTTGACTTGACAATCATGACTTGAGACTTGACTCGGACTTGAGTTAAATGACTCAGAGATGGGGACTCGATATGACTCGAGTCAGACTTAAGTTGCAAGTTTGCGACTTGCATGACAAATATTAAAAAAAGACGTGACGACATTGACTTGACATTCCTGACTTGAGACTTGACTCAGACTTGAGTTAAATGACTCAGAGATGGGGGACTCAACTTGACTCGAGTCAGACTTAAGTTGCAAATTTGAGACTTGCTTGACAAATATTGCAAAAAGACTCGACTTTGACTTGACAATCATGACTTGAGACTTGACTCTGACTTGAGTTAAATGACTCAGAGATGGGGGACTCGACTTGACTCGAGTCAGACTTAAGTTGCAAATTTGAGAATTGCTTGACAAATATTACAAAAAGACGACTTGACATTGACTTGACATTCCTGACTTGAGACTTGACTCGGACTTGCACACGTGACTTGTGACTTACTCCCACCTCTGTTACACAATATGAATCTTTATGTAATATAAAAGATATCAAAATCTACACAGAGAACACTTTGTTTATTCTGTGCCTCCCTGAAGAAAATCTTATGTGACATGTAACCGTTACGGATGTTACCGTCACAAACACCTCCACAGACTAAAATAAGTACCTGGTTCAGTCTTTTGACCTTAAATAAACCGAAACAGCAGCTCGGTTGTGAAAGAACGTGCTGAAACTTCGTTGAGTCTGACAGAACTGCAGATCTGGTGCATATTGAATTTGTTAAGCAGAGCAGATTTAAGTGGGCAAAAATGAATATTTTAGATTTGCTCTCATATATCAGATATATTTTGACAGATTCTGACACTGTAGAATGCTCGATTCTGATTGGTCAGAAGATACTGAGTCACTTTCTATACCAGCAGTTCTGGATATAAGGCACTGGTCCTAATATCTTGTATACAATATAACATGATGTACATATTTTTCCTCGTTCTGATTGACGTGAACATTATCTGAAGCTTCTGGCTCACATCTGCATGACTATATTTACACATTGCACTGATGCCAACTGATAAGTGCATGAATTTGTAGGTGTACAAGCGTTGCCATGATACGGATTTAACCGAGACTTGAATGTCACAGAGTATATTAATAAAATAATAATAAATTAATAATCTGTTTTATTTGAGGGTGCCATTCAGACTCTCAAGGTCACCTTTCAAAAAATACATTTAAAACACACAGCATAATATAAAACATACAAATAGTCAAAAGAATAATAAAATAAATTAAAATATTCAATTTCAATTCAATTCTATTTATTTGTATAGCGCTTTTTACAATTCCCCATTGTCTCAAAGCAGCTTAACAGAAGTATGGAAACAGAAGAGAGAAAAAAAATATAATAATAATAATAATAATAATAATAATAATAATAATAATAAGAAGAAGAAGAAGAAGAAGAAGAAGAAGAAGAAGAAGAAGAAGAAATAAGAATAAAACTAAATAAATATATATACACAAGTTTAAAATGAATTTAAAAAAGATTTAAAATACTATATATATATATATATACGTATATATATACGTATATATATATAGAAGATAGAATGGGGGCATAGAAGCCTTTATTATCGCCACATATACATTACAGCATAGTGGAATTCTTTTCTTCACATACCCCAACTAAGGAGGTTGGGGTCAGAGTGCAGGGGCAGCTATTATACAGCGCCCCTGGAGCAGGGAGGGTTGAGGGCCTTGCTCAAGGGCCCAGCAGTGGCCCTTGATAGGGATATATATATCCGTATCAAGGCAAGCTGGAGGTGACGGCAGCCAGGAAAAACTCCCTGAGAGGACATGAGGTAGAAACCTTAAGAGCAACCAGACTCAGAAGGGAACCCATCCTCATTTGGGTGACACTCTACAGTAAATAGTGTAAATGTAAATAATGTCCTTTCTACAACAGTGCAGCTGAGAGCTCCTGAGGAACTAATGGGTCATCGTAAACTCTGAGTTCAGCACAGACCTGATTGCTGATAAAGACCAGACTGTACATCTGACTGACATATCATTGGTTCAATAGAAGGCATGACGGTCTCCGGGCAGCTTCATACACAACAATCCCATGAGTCACTGGCTGACCATGCAGATCGATCCCTGGCAAGGTGACCACTGAGCGATGCGACTCCAGCCAGTGGTAGAACATCAATAAAAAATAAAAAATAATAATATGTAAAGTAATAAAAGAAAATAATGAGCAGAGCGACAAATCGTCTCAGGCTGGACACATGGACGTGACGATGAGCTCCGTGTTCTTCGGTGACCTTCCCAGTCGACGGATCGGAATCCGGTAGCTCTACAAGATCTGCGGGAATTGTGTGAAGCTGTCCTTGTCTGCGTGGACCAAAACTCAAAAGAACGTCTCCGACATCTTGTGGAATGCGTGCCGTGAAGACTTGAGCAAACCTACCCACGGTATTAGTGTAGTGTTCCTAATAAAGTGCTCAGTGAGTGTACATGTGTATTCGTATTCAAGTTAGAATAACTGAGTAGAAAGATATTTGTGTTGAAGTATATTTTTGCACAGCTAGATTTAGTCCAAACTTTTTCTTCTTGAAGTTTTTATCACTCGTAGAGATTTTATTACAGACCCGGCTAGAGGTCTGGAGCTGTTACAGTCTCTCTATGTTTCTCCTCCAAACCCTGTGTTTTGAGTGACATGGTAGCAGGATGGCATCTGGGCTTCCCTGTGATGACAGCTACAAACAAGCCTGATGAATTGGCTTCCCTTGTGAAGTGCTTCGGTAATCTGGCACCACAAAGAACCCGTAATTATCGCTGGAATTAGAACTTCATATTCACGGCCTCTGTTTATGCCAGAGGTTGTTTGGAATACCTTATTTTTGATAATAAGTTATTTACTGGAGCACAAAAAAGACTGCAAATTAGCCAGACACCTGAACATCAGCACTGATTAGACTTGAGCTGCTTGCAGATAAAACTGGGTTTGTGTATTTATTTGAGTGGGCAGCGTATCGAGGCTTTCCTTCAACTTCATTGACTCTTGACACACTAGCTCTTGTGGTGAAAATCTCTAATAAGCAGTGGCGGTTCTAGGATTTTTCTGTAGCAGGGGCCTTTAAAGGGCCACATGTTACATTCAGGGGCCAAGTACAGGGTACATTCAAGCACACAAAATAATTTATTCAGTACGGTGCAAATACATTTCGGCGGTCATTCCTTTTCCAGACGCTCCAGTGCCGCCGATTGTTTGGGGGTGGAATTGCATCTGTGATCCTTATGAAAAATTCTCCGGTTGCTCTTCTCGTCGACGACTGTTGGAACGTGGGCCAATCAGGGGCCAATTAGATTTCAGCAAGGGCCAGGGCCCCTGTGGCCCAGCCTCTAGAACCGACCCTGTTCATAAGGCGTTGTCCTACTATGCTTTTACCTTGTACCTGTAGTAACTAGAGACTGACATTGTCATCGGTTGTTTTCTTAAGATTATGACAAGGGCAGTAGGGACAAGGGACGAGTTGTCGGGAATTAGGCATAAACAACTTCCAGTAAATCTTCTAGTAGGCCTTCTAGCAGACCTTGGCCACTCTTACCCGTGTCTACCAGTGTGATACTTTATGCTTCGAATCTCTCAAACCTCAGAACTTCCACAACACTCTCTTGGTGGTGAATCAGTGTCTCCTGTTCACTGGGACTCGTTAAGGACTCGCTACTACACTTTGAGACAGTGATGTCTCAGTTTTCCAGTTTACAAGTCACCAGGGAAAAATCCAAAGCTTTCGTCTTTAGCTTAATCACTCGTGTTTCTATCATAGTTCTTCAAGCAGGAACGTAGGTTAGATAATGGATTTTTTTTTAAATCACTGAACACACAAGTTGTTAGACTCAAAAAAAAAAATCAGAATAGTCCAGCATTTCTACTTAAGCTGAAAGGTTTCAGAAAATTATGTAATTCCCAATAAGGGGAAATAGTGAGCGTCGATGCTCACTGGTTTGTCCTTTGTGGGATTTTAGCGAGAGAAGGTTCCAGTGCTCTGGAAGGGTTTTTCCATTGAGCGTGAGAAAGACAGACCTTCAGCAGTTTTGTCATTGCTGCCTTCCATTTGGTAAAAATCGGATTAATCAGAATCTAATTGTTACCCACAAGGGTAGGTTTTTGGACCTTTAATATGCATCATTCACCAGGGAAAGGGAATGTAATGCAGATTAAAATCATTTAAGTTATGGAGTTCAACTTTAAAGTCCCTGTTATTAAACGGGCTAAAATGGACATGATTTCCCCCCCCCATACTTTGAACACATGGAATCAGAGTGATGAAGTATTAAAGAGTTTTAACCGATTTAAGGTGGCTTGATTTAATTAAGGTGGCTGAGAGCTGGAGGGTTCGTTACTCTGAGGCATCTGATAACTCTGATAGATATAATAGATAAAATAATATCACTAATTCTTACTGCCCGCTTTATTAGGAACACCCGTATAGCTGAATATTCGTGCAGGTATGTAATCGAACCAATCGTGTGGCATGAGAACGATGCAGAGAAATTATACAGAAGCAGATGAAGAGCTTCAGGTAATGTTTACATCAAACATCTCGGTGCCTTTGACGGTAGCAGCCGGATGGTCTGGTTTGAGGATCTAGGAAACCGCTGACCTGGGATTTTCACACAAGCATGAGTAGAAATGCCATGATGATAAAAGAGGCCAGGAAAAAATATCCAGACTAGTTCAAGCTGTCAGAAAGGATATAGCAACTCATAAAATCACCCTTTATACCAAGTGAATGGAAAAGCATCTCCGAATGCACACCTTGTGGTGGACGAGCTATGACATCAGAAGACGACATCAGTTGGGAACGACATACTCATACGAATTATTCCCTTATTCACTCGAGCACTGAGAATCATCCCAACAAACATCATTCACCCAGAAACACAGCAGGTGACTTTGGGCAGCTGCACACACTTCTCCTATCAAAGGAGCCACCCTGCGACAATACGGCATGAACCTAGCAAAGTTAAGGCTTTACGCAAACACGTATCAGCATCAGCAGTCAACACATTCATTATTCAGGATGAGGATAAAAGGCCAGGTCCGGAGACGAGACGGGACGGCGGTGCTGAGGAACACGGCGAGCGTCCAGATCATTGGCTGAGCTGCTGTTTGGAATTCCTTCTGTTCCTTCTCTCTTGAGAGCTGGAAAGTCGATGAGTATTAAACACAAAGACAACCGAGGAGACGCTTCACTTGACCGCCGTGTCCTGCTGAGGATACTCAGTGCTCAGCGCTGTGAAAGTAACAGTCATATACGATACAGGACGGACAGACGGACAGTGGGACAGGACTCCTGAGCTTAGAGAACCAGAGGTGGGAGTAAGTCACACATGTGCAAGTCACAAGTAAGTCTCAAGTCATGAATGTCAAGTCAAAGTCGAGTCGAGTCTTTTTTTAATACTTGTCAAGCAAGTCTCAAATTTGCGACTTAAGTCTGACTCGAGTCAAGTCGGGTCCCCATCTCTGAGTCATTTAACTCAAGTCCAAGTCAAGTCTCAAGTCATGAATGTCAAGTCAAAGTCGAGTCGAGTCTTTTTTTTAACATTTGTCAAGCAAGTCTCAAATTTGTGACTTAAGTCTGACTCGAGTCAAGTCGAGTGCCCCATCTCTGAGTCATTTAACTCGTGTCCGAGTCAAGACGTAAGTCATGAATGTCAAGTCAAAGTGGAGGCGAGTTTTTTTTTTATATTTGTCAAGCAAGTCTCAAATTTGCGACTTAAGTCTGACTCGAGTCGTCGAGTCCCCCATCTCTGAGTCATTTAACTCGAGTCCGAGTCAAGTCTGAAGTCATGAATGTCAAGTCCAAATCAAGTCGAGACTTTTTTTAATATTTGTCAAGCAAGTCTCAAATATGCGACTTAAGTCTGACTCGAGTCAAGTCATATGACTCGAGTCCCCCATCTCTGTAGAGAACTTTCTAGAAGATGTGAGGAAACGAATCTCAGCACGAATCTTCAGTCACGAATAACGTCCAGTTTGGCTGTTATTGTTGTTGGTTTGTTATTTTTCAATGCTGTTTTTTTTTTTGTGGTAAATTTATTTGATATATTTCTCTTATTATTGACATATTTTATGTAATGGTGAAATATTACAATTATTCCTCTAATTAGAACAAGATGTGGTGTGGTGTCCAAAACGTGTCCTAATTCGGTTTCTGCATGTTTACGTGTTGTACAGCACAATGTTAATGATATGAGACGTTATAAAGTTGCCTCCTTACCTGCACGACACCGTCACTTCGATCTTTGTAGCAGGGACGCTGCTGTTTAAAGGGTCGAAGTCCCCGATGGTCGCCATCACTATAAACGGTCAAAGTTTCACAACAATTCTGCTTTAAAGTGTGCGGATTTATTGGGTCCGAGCCTGAGGTGAGAGCTGAGAAACAGCGGCTTTCCTCATAGCGGATGTAAACACACAGGGAAACGCTGACGGACGGACGGTTCGCCTCATAACGGACACGCTCGCGCGCTGCAAACACAACTGGCGCGAGCTGAAGGCGCGCGCGGTGTGCGCTACAGGAGCCCCGCCCACTGAAGCTCTCCTCGACGATATGGAGTGATGCGGGCTGATCAGCAGTGTCGACACTACGGGTACTCTTCATCATCACCATCATGATCATCATCATCATTATCAATAACAACTTCATCATCATCAATAACAAGTTCATCAGCAGCAGCACCATCATCATTAACAACTTCCTCATCATTATCATCATCATCATCATCAGCAGAAGCATCAGCATCATCAATAACAACTTCATCATCATCATCTTCATCAATAACAACTTCGTCATCATCATCATCATTCACAACTTCATCATCATCATCATCATCATCTATAACAACATCATCATAAATAACATCATCATCATCATCATCAATAGCAACTTCATCATCATCACCATCTATAACAACATCATCATAAATAACAACTTCATCATCATCTTCATCTTCATCATCATCATCATCATCATCAATAACAACTTCATCATCATCATCATCATCATCATCATCATCACTTCATTTGCATTATCTTCAACTTTATCTTCATCAGAATCATTAATATCATTATCTTTTACACCTTGATGGCTTAGTGGAAGCAATTACGTGTTTTTGTATTATTATTATTATTATTATTATTATTATTATTATTATTATTATACTAATTACTACTAATAATAATAATCATCATCATCATCCTCATCATCCTCATCATCATTTTAAATTTAAATACTTAATATTAACTAGAAGGATATTTCAGGAATTTGCACAGATTTTTGTTCATAATGCAAATCAATATTAAGCAAATGACTTTCCGACAAACCGTTTAATAACAGTTTCACTTACGACAGTCTTGCCATCAAAATAATGATTTAAGAGTAGATTTTTTATAAACATTTATTTTATATATTTGATGCATACTTAATATTTGCAATATTTGCATATTTGCGAACAAATTGTTATTGTAACTAAAAAAAACTACCTTATTCCACTGAAGTGTCATTACATTAAGAGCACTCATAATCAGGGCAAGGCTTATAGCATTATTACGTACAGTACATCTAGTTTGCAGCTTCAAGCTCATCATTTTATGAAGTTAACTTGAAACAGACAAGTGACAAATAAAGGGTTGTGATTTGGTGGGAGTGAAAACTATATCATCCTTATTCTCATAAAACTGTTTAGTGAGTCCTTGTACATTGGGACACGGTCATCTAATGCCACGTTTCCACCGAGGCAGTTTGAGTGCTGGTTCGGAGCCTAATTTAAAATCAGTTCTTTCCTTTTTCGACACCCGAAGCACCAGCTCTGAACCAGGAAAAGTGGTAAAGTTACTTTACTGCAATATGATCAGTTATCAGCACACATGATAGTAGGTAGCTACATGCTAAGGCTAACTTTTTTCTGTGTTAATGATAAAATAACATTATGTACTTTATCGATTACAACCTCCGTTTATACAGATTACACGGAGCTGTTGTACACGTTGGATTCGCCGCGTTTGGATGTTAATGTAGGTTCACAAAGCCATGAGCATTAACAGTAAAGCAACATCCACCATCGTTGATGTCGTGTTTGTGTTTGTCGCTGCTGCGCTAACGTTGCTGGGAAACCTGACACGTATAACAGTGACGTCAGACTCGGCTCTGTGACGGCTCTCTAACCGATGGAAAGGCAAACCGGTTCTTAGAAGGTTTGCCAGTGGAACCAACTTTTAACCAGCACCAGCACTAGCTCTGAACCAGCACCCGGTTCTTTTTGGTGGAAAAGGGGTATATGAGACCACAATAGAAAAGTTTCATGTTTTAGATTGAAATTGATCAGCCAGAAGAAGTTGCAGTGACACATGGCTCTAAAGGGATTAGTAGCGACAAACTCTACTCTAGTGTGATTAGTGTGTGAGACGAGTGTGCACGAGAGACTGGTGGAATTGTTTTTGCTGTGAGTCTGATCACGTCCTGCATTAGCATTCACGGTCACCTGGAGAACCGTTGCTCTTGAAAACGTTCTTTCAGACCCGTTCGGTGTTCGCCGTCAAAACACACGTTTGCGATTGAAGCTCCTGAATCCGAACCTCCTTTCCATCTTGACCCAAAATCGAGTTTGTCTGTCTACGCTCTGCATTCTTAACCGTGCACAGACTTGTAGGATGTTAATTGCTTAATTAGATCATGCAGAACACCTGTCTGGAAGCATCTGTACTGGAAGCGTTTCTCCACTCGTTTATTTTGCTTTTTCCCTTTAATTATTCTTCCGTCTGTAAGCGTGCTCTGTAAGTGTACGATTACTGACTGCAGCCCAGATGTTGCTATGAACGATTGTCTTCCTCATCGATCAGTGACAACTGCTGAACAGATATTAGTTAATTTTTCCCAATAGATGATCAGTCAGGTTCACATTCAGACTCTGACGGTCAGTCAGTGTCCCAGAACATTATGCCACCCTTACCATGCATTATAATGTTGATGGAATTAGCCAGGTGCTGAGTAAAGTCTATTTAAATCATTTCTGTATGCTCTAAATATATATAAAATGCTTGAAACCAAAATAGTTTTATGAATGTGATGCAGAGTTAGATACAGCAGTCTGTCTGTATACTAGCCCCATGTAGCAAAGTGACCTTGGGCCACTGTATACAATGCTGGCTCAAAACTGGCAAAGGAGAATCGCTCTGCCAAATGAATACACGCCGTTGGCACCGATTTGCTGCCTGTGATGGCCAAATGTTGGCTCGATGGACAAAATTATATCCAGAGACCCGACACTGGCCTAACAAAATGGCTCACGTCAGTCTGCTTACAGGGATCTCACTGGATAGCTGATAAAAGCTCATGGGGGCGATTTATCCATCAAAAAACGAAATTAGACAGGTGCATAAATTTGGGCACCACATCAGAAAAATCCCATCAATATTTAGTAGAGCCTTCTTCAGCAGAAATAACAGCCTCTAGATGCTTCCTACAGCCCGTAATGAGTGTCTGGATTCTGGATGAATGTATCTTGGAACATCCCTCCTTACAAAACATCTCCTGTTCGATTAGTTTTGACGGTTGCCGAGCACGGACAGCCCGCTTTAAATCCCCCCACAGAGGAGACTCTTCAGAGGAGAGTCAAAGAGAACAACACCTTGCAATTGGCCACCTTAAATACCTTTTCTCATGATTGCATGCACCTGTCTATGAAGTTCAAGGCTTAATGAGCCACCAAACCAATTGTGTGTTCAAATTCATCAGTGCTAAGTAGTTACAGGTATTCAAACGGCAAGGGTGCTCAAATTTATGCACCTGTCTAATTTTCTGTTAATCCGATAAACCTCATTTCACTACTGATATATTATATATATATTTGATAGATCAACATGAAATGATCCAAACACCCAAATATGTATAAATGAAAATCA
>NC_062540.1:18665772-18668272 GCF_022655615.1 Tachysurus fulvidraco
TGCTAAGCAACTAGCTGTAACATACAAACACCGCATGGTTTCACACTGTACACGTTTGGTTCCGCGACGTTAAAGCCGAGTCCGTCCTGCTTCGATGCGACGTTTCAGAACCGCTGGTAAAAATCAGTGCTAACAGTGTGAAACTTTCCTCTACACAAGTATTAAAAAAAAAAAAAAACGAGTGCACACTGACATTTATGAGCTCATAGAACTTGGCCTTGGGGTCTAAGGAAGAAGGTGCCACTCTGACTTGATCAGGAATCTGCAAACACACACAGAAACTGTGTAAAGCCTGTGAATCAGTAATCAGGGCATTAAATCAAACACCGAGCTAAACGAGTTATCACTACAGTCTGGTACAATTTCAGCACAGAAGCCTGTTACATCATGACTTGAGAATCTTTAAACACTTAGAGTAGTGCATTAAAACAGTACACCATGCAGACATCGTGTGTGTGTGTGTGTGTGTGTGTGTGTTATTTCATACCCCCCATAGTCTGAGACACTCCTTGCGGATATCGGCTTGCCTCGCCTCTGACAGCGTCCTGTTCCGAGGAAGTTAAACAACATGAAACAGATACATGTTCACACAGAAGAAAAGGTCTGTGTAGAAAAACAACAACAACAACAACAACAGAGTAATGAAAAACAGATGACTTACGTGTCTCTCACATAGGCGTGGATTTTAGCAAGAGCTTTGATCTGTACAGAACTATGACTGAAGACAGAAACAAAGAAAATACAGGAAGTGAGAAAGTCTGTGTGTTAGTGTGTGTGTGTCTGTGTGAGTGTGTGTCTGTGTGAGTGTGTGTATGTGTGAGTGTGTGTCTGTGTGAGTGTGTGTATGTGTGTGTATGTGAGTGTGTGTGAGTGTGTGTGAGTGTATGTGAGTGAGTGTATGTCTGTCTGTGTGTGTCTGAGTGTGTGTGTGTGTGTGTGTATGCGAGTGTGTGTGTGTGTGTGTGTGTATGTGTGTGTGAGTGTGAGTATGTGAGTGTGTGTGTATGTGAGTGTGTATGTGTGTCTGTGTGTGTGTGAGTGTGTGTCTGTGTATGTGTGTGTATGTGAGTGTGTATGTGAGTGTGTGTGTGTATGTGAGTGTGTGTGTGAGTGTGTATGCGAGTGTGTGTATGTGAGTGTGTGTGTGTATGTGAGTGTGTGTGTGAGTGTGTATGTGAGTGTGTGTGTGAGTGTGTATGCGAGTGTGTGTATGTGTATGTGAGTGTGTGTGTATGTGAGTGTGTGTGTCTGTGTGTGTGTGTGTCTGTGTATGTGAGTGTGTGTGTATGTGAGTGTGTATGTGAGTGTGTGTGTGTGTATGTGAGTGTGTGTGTGTGTATGTGAGTGTGTGTGTGTGTGTGTGCATGTTCCATAGCATCACGAGTTAGACTTTTATCAATCTTTAGATCCTGACAATTTCCTTTTCTGTGATCTAATCCAGATTTCCTCCTTTTAAAACATGAGGTCATTTTCTCATTAACTGTAAACTAAAGTCTAAACTCAAATCTAAACAAGTTGCCTATTTAAAGCAACACAACTCCAACCTTCATGTAAAATGCACTCGAGGTACAAAAGTATACTTTAATCTTTGCTCATGTGTCTTCATGGAGCTCTGACCTCTGAGCTCCAGTCAAGTGAAATGTCACATAATACGTTATAGAGATCTGAGGTCTGGGAAATGATCAGGTTACGATCGAACGTCCGCAGACTTATGGTCGTATAGAGTGCGTGTGTGTATCTGAGGTCCATGTGCGGACATGCAGGATGTCCTACCGCTCGTTGGAGTCCACCATGTACTGGTAGAAGTCCGTGTCTCCTTTGATGATATCCAGAGGCACCAAGTCTGTGACGTCGCTGTCCGACTGCCGGAGATGATTGAGCTTCAGGTTCACCTTGAACAGGTAATCCCTGACTGCATCAGAGCCTGGCTTCAGATTCTTACACACCACGTACCTACACACACACGTACCACGTACACACGTATACACACACACACACACATGTATACACACACACACGTATACACACACATGTATACACACACACACACACACACACATGTATACACACACACATGTATACACACACACACACATGTATACACACGTATACACACACATGTACACACACGTATACACACACATGTACACACACGTATACACACACATGTACACACACGTATACACACACACGTATATACACACACACACACACACACACACACACACACACACGTATATACACACACACACACGTACACACACACACACACGTACACACACACGTACACACACACATTCAAATACACACAAGTACACACACACGTACACGTACACACACACGTACACGTACACGTACACACACACATTCACATTCAAACACACACAGGCACACACATGTACACACACACAGTTCACTGTTAAAACCACATACGTCATGTTATCAAATCTAATCTTTCTAATCTAATAGTCTATCTGAAGATATAGTATTAACAACGTTA
>NC_062540.1:18675956-18685956 GCF_022655615.1 Tachysurus fulvidraco
GAGAGAGAGAGAGAGAGAGAGAGAGAGATAGAGAGATAGCGAGAGTGTGAGAGAGCGAGAGAGAGAGAGAAGGGCGAGCAACGGCATAGAAGAAAAATAGATAAATAAAGAAAGAAAGAGCAGAATGAAAGAAAGAAAGAGAAAGAAAGACCGCAAGAGATCGACACACTCTATAGTCTATCTAACCTTTGCGATATCTATATGCGAGATCGATCTGCGATAGTAGAAGAGAGAGATCTATCATACGCCCACTTCTCTCTCGAGAAACTATCGAGAGATGTCTTCCGCTAGAGAGAGATATAAAAAAGATAGACATTTTTTAGAGATAGAGAGAAGAAATAGATCTCTTTTGTGATCTAGCGATCTCGAGATAGCTCTACGTTTTTTTCTAAGAGCGAGAGATCTAGATAGAGCGTGTGTGTGAGAGAGAGAGAGAGAGAGAGAGAGAGAGAGAGAGAGAGAGAGAGCGAGCATGTGTGTGAGAGAGAGAGAGAGCGTGTGTGTGTGAGAGAGAGAGAGAGAGAGAGCGAGCGTGTGTGTGTGAGAGAGAGAGAGAGAGCGAGTGTGTGTGTGTGAGAGAGAGAGAGAGAGAGAGAGAGCGCGAGAGAGAGAGTGTGCGTGTGAGAGAGAGAGAGAGCGCGAGAGAGAGAGAGAGCGCGAGAGAGAGAGAGAGCGTGTGTGTGTGTGTGAGAGAGGGAGAGAGAGGAGACAAGAGAGAGAGAGAGAGAGCGTGTGTGTGTGTGTGTGAGAGAGAGAGATAGGGAGTAGAGAGAGAGAGAGCTTGTTGTTGTGTGAGAGAGAGAGAGAGAAGAGAAGGAGAGCGTGTGTGTGTGGTGATAGAGAGAGAGAGATAGATAGTATAGATATAGGAGAGAGCGTGTTTTTTTTTTTTTTGTTATATATATTATCGAATATCTCTATAGATCTCTTTGTTTTGTTTTTTATAGATAGATATAGGATATATAGAGAGATAGATACTAGAGAGAGCTGTTGTGTGTGTGTTAGAGGAGAGCGAAAAGAGAGAGAGAGAGAGAGAGAGAGCGAGCGTGTGTGTGTGTGTGTGAGAGAAGAGATAGAGGAGATAAGATATAGAGAGAGCGTGTGTGTGTTTGTGAGAGTATATATAGAGTAGGAGAGAGAGAGAGAGATAGAGCGTGTGTGGTGTGTGTGAGAGAGAGAGGGAGAGAGATATAGAGAGAGCTTGTTGTGTGTGTGAGAGAGGAGAGATAGAGAGAGAAAGAGAGAGGCGTGTTTTTTTGGTGTGTGATAGAGAGATAGAAAGAGATATAAGAGAGAGAATAGAGAGAGCGTGTGTTGTTTTGTGTGAGAGAGAGAGATCTATAGAGTATATATATAGATCTGTGTGTGGTGTGAGAGGACGATAGAGAGAGAGGAGATAGAGAGCGTCGTTGTGTTGTTGTGTGTGATATAGAGATAGGCTATATATATAATATAGATAGATAATAGAAGCGTGTGGTGTGTGTTGAGATAGTATGATAGAGATATATAGAATATTATAGCTATTATGTATATATCTTTTGTTTTTTTTTTTTAAAAGCTGGATATATATCTCTATATCTATATCTTGTGTTTTTTTTTTTTCTCGAGCTTACATATCAATCTATATATATATATATATCTCTAATCTTTTTTGTTTTTTTTATATATATCTATCTATATACTCTTTTTTTTTTTTTTAATTATCTATATCTCGCGCGCGCGACGACGCCCGCGGCCGCGCGCGTGTGTGTGTGTGTGCCGCGGCTGCGCTCGCGCGCGCGCGTGTTTTGTTTGCTGTGTGTTCTCAGCGCGCTCAGCCCTCTCTCTCTCTCGCGATCGCTCCGCGTTTTTTTTTTTTCTCTCGCGCTCTCTCTTCATCTCTCTCTTTTTTTTTTTTTCGCTCTCTCTCTCGCTCTCTCCTCTCTCGCTCTCTCTCATTCTTCCTCTACTCTACTTTTTTTTGTTTTTTTTCTTCTCTCTCTCTCTGCTCTCTCGTCTTCTCTTAAAAGGTTGTTTTTTTCTACGCTCTCTTCTCTTCTGTCTCTCTTCTCTCCTCTCTCTCTGCTTTCTATCTCTCTCTCTCGCGCGATCCTGAATCTGTGTTGTTTGTGAGAGACAGAGGTAGGAACAACAGTACAGTTGGAAATGATAGTATTAACATATAATGACTTGTGTACACTGATTTGTGTGTTGAAGATAACAGTGAAGTCCTGTAACAATACAAACAGAAACAAACGAGCAATGCGCCCAACACTACACACACCTCAGGTTCGTCCTTCCAGTCGACGTTGAGATCTCCCTTGAATCCCTCCAACATGAGGCCGAGACCTCTCCTCCCACGCTGCGTAGACGCCTCCACGATCTCTTTTCTGCTTTTCTCTCCTTTTCTGCCCTAGACGCAAACTTTTTTCAAAATTTCAAAATCACAAACTTTACTTTTCAACACACACACTTTCTTTTCTGCTCTCTTTTTCTGCCCTGACCAAACTTTCCCAAACCCTCACCTTCTTTAAATCCCATTTTAGCCTAGAAACAAGAGACCAGGCTTATTATAAATCTGTTGTGTGACTTAAAAATTAGATAGATAAATGAATAATTAAACAAACGATGCTGTGTGTATTACCATAAGCTTCTGGGACACGCTGTTGTACATGGAGAATTTGGTGTCGCTCTGAGAAGCTTCGCTGCTTGAGGCATTCTGGGATGCTGACGGTTTGGAGAAACTGGGTCTCTGATCTTCAGCATCACTGAGAGACTCGCTCTGACTGGAATCTGCAATTAAACAAGCTTCTATTAAAGCGGCGGTAGGCAACAAGGAGCACACACGCTGATGTTGGCTGGGGTCTTTGAGACTTTGCATTGAGAGAGAGAGAGAGAGAGAGAGAGAGAGAGTGCAAGAGAGCAAGAGAGAGCACACACTGATGCTGGGGTCTTTGAGACTTTGCACTGAGAGAGAGAGAGAGAGAGAGAGAGAGAGAGAGAGAGAGAGAGAGAGAGAAGGAGAAGGAGCGCGCTGATGCTGGGGTCTTTGAGACTTTTCATTGAGAGAGAGAGAGAGAGACAGAGAGAGAGAGAGAGAGAGAGAGAGAGAGAGAGAGAGAGAGAGAATCTGGCTGATGTTGGTGTCCTTTGAGACTGTTGTGAAGAGAGAGCGAGAGAGAGCCGAGAGAGAGACGAGCGAGAGCGACGAGAGAGCAGAGAGACAGGAGCACGCTGTACCTCTGCTGGTGTCTTTGAGACTTTTCATTCATCGAGCGAGAGTAGGAGAGCAAGTAGAGAGAGAGAGAGAGAGAGAGAGAGAGAGAAAAGAAGAGAGCACTCTGATGCTGGGGTCTTTGAGACTTTGCATTGAGAGGGAGAGAGAGAGAGAGCAAGAGAGAAAAGAAGAGAGCACACACTGATGCTGGGGTCTTTGAAACTCTTCGTTGAGAGAGAGAGAGAGAGAGAGAGAGAGAGAGAGAGAGAGAGAGAGAGAGAGAGAGAGAGAGAGAGAGAGAGAGAGAGAGAGAGAGAGAGAGAGAGAGAGTGTTAAGGTGTCTGGCTACCGATCAGAAGGCCCCTGAGCAAGGCCCTTAACCCTGAATTGCTCAGTTGTATGAAATTAGATATAATCTAAGTCTCTTTGTATAAGAGTGCATGCTGAAGGAAGGAGCTTGTTCCTTTATACAGAAAAGATTTAACAGCACTCACTATATGACTCTGTAGTTAAATAACCATGAAGTTAAAGTCTCCAAAAAACCTCTATGCAACACAGATGTAGACGAAAATAAAAATCAGAGCAAACTACTCCTGAGAGCAGAAGTTTCACCTGTTCACATTCATGCTTAATCACCGTTCTTTTCCCACCATGACGCTGAATCTAACCATTATCTGATCATCCCTTGCGAGCAAATTAAGTCGCGTTCTTTTACTTTCTAACTGTGAGTAATTCACGGATGTGTGATGAACGTTGTACTAAACATGTCTGCATGGTCTCAGCTGGATCTGGTGTCTTTGTGTACATGGTATCGATAGGTCCGTGTCTGGCGACAGGCCGCTTCATCGTAAAGACACGATCTTTCCTGAGGACAGATTTTAGACCCACCGTGGCTTGTGGTTCTCTGTGATGATTCATCATCTTCATCAGAGCTGGCCTCGTCTCTTTTGGCCTTCTTCCACTTCGGTGCCTCTTTTGCTGCATTGAGACTCCTCTTCTTCATGGCTGAAGGTGATCTCCTGTGAATCAGACAAGAGCTTCATTGCAATTCAAGTGCAGATTCTCATGACAAACGGCAAAGCAATCTCCGTACAGAATAATGAGTCAAACTGAAGAACTCTGTATACTTTATATATATCACAGGTTGCCAATTTTTCAATAAATCAGTATGTGAAATTCGCCAATTCACAGATCTCCATGAAGACATGGTGCGTGAAGGTTTCAGTGGAAGAACTCCGGTGTCCTGCACAGAGCTCTGACTCGGGATGGATCAACCCCAATAGGATGAACTGAACCGCCCGCCGTCTGCATCCCGAACCTCCTCGCACAACAGTGTGTGATCTCACTAACGATCTCAGACTGAAAGAGCACAAATTCCACACAGACTAACTGGAGCTTATTATAGGCGCATATTAGGAGCTAAACTAAATATAAACCCCATAGTTTGGGTAATGGGAATACCAACAAGCTCATCTAAGTGTAACGGCCAGATCCACACACGTCTGGTGCAGAAAAATCAAAAATAACATTTAGGAAATGTTAAAACAAAAACATTTTAACTAACAGAAAGAGCTAAAAATGCACTTGAATCAGCACAGCAACAAACCCCACTTTCACATTACAGCACAAAGATGTTTTACTCACTTTTTCAGTTAATAATGATCTTGAAGTTGGTTGAATTTTTCCCTGGCTAACTGAGATAAATCATGCCAGAGTCAAATAATCTCTGGATCTTTGAATTTTGGATCAGGAAAACAAAATTCTGTTTCTCCTTAGGATTCTGTTTCTCCTTATGATTCAGTGACTCCTTATGATTCAGTGACTCCTTATGATTCTGTTTCTCCTTATGATTCAGTGACTCCTTATGATTCAGTGACTCCTTATGATTCTGTTTCTCCTTATGATTCGGTCTCTCCTTATGAATCAGTGACTCCTTATGATTCAGTGACTCCTTATGATTCTGTTTCTCCTTATGATTCGGTCTCTCCTTATGAATCAGTGACTCCTTATGAATCAGTTTCTGTTTCCATTTCAACTGAAAGAGTAACAAACACAAAATCACCCTGTTTGTGTCCAGGTCTGTTTTTTCGAGAACATAATATGCAGTAACGATCTCTTACCTAATGCACATTTGATTAAAATGCAAATGATGAACTACTTCACCAACATAAACAAAGACTAGCATGCTAAGCTAAATGTCAGCAAAACTCCGTCTCGACGACGTTTTAACGCGTCATAAAGCACGACAGCGGCCGAAATAAACAACGCATTCGGTATATTTTCTCTACATCATACACAAGTGGAACAACTTTATGACAGTAACAACATTTTTACAACGTCAATGAGTCTACGTACTAAACCCGCGTTCAACTTTCATTAGGGGCCTTGACGTATCAGAGGCGCATGTTAGTGACGTTTTAGAGCGTCAAACAAATGCCTCAATAGCTTTTTCCATTTTAGAATAGAAGTAAAATAGAAATAAAATCACCTTTTCTTTTTACTTACACTTCATCGTTTCCTTGTGGGTCAGATTTTATTAATATCTATGTAACTCGTGTGCTTTTAATTACTACATTTTTACACATTATTACAGCAATGTTATTTTTCACCTTAAACCCAAAGCCTGCAAACATGAATAGCTCAGGGTTAGTTTAATAATGTGTAAACATGGGTGTGTGTGTGTGTGTGTGTGTGTGTGTGTGTGTGTGTTGGGGGGGGGGGGTGAGTGGGTGTGTTTGAGAGTGTGTGTGAGTGTGGATGTCTGAGAGAGAGAGTGTGGGTGTGTGTGTGAGAGAGACTGTGTATGGGTGTCTGTGAGAGTGTGTGAGAGAGAGACTGTGTGTGTGTGTGTGTGTGTGTGTGTGTGTGTGTGTGTGTGTGTGTGTGTGTGTGTGTGTGTGTGTGTGTGTGTCACCAGTATATTATACTGAGACAACAAAACAACAAAATCCCTCTTATTGACTGGAAGCTTGGACATAAATTAGTTAAAAATTTTATTTATTTATTGTAGATGTAACTTAAGATAAGATATTCCTTTATTCATCCCACAATGGGGAAATTTCTCTGTTAGAGCAGCAACAAAATATATAAAAAGAATAAAAGACATAATATAATATACTGTACATTCATTCTTCTTCTACTTCTCGGGTCACGGGGAGCCTGTGCCTATCTCAGGCGTCATCGGGCATCGAGAATATACTGTACAATATATACAAAAATGTTACACTGAAGACATATTGACATATAACTTAACATGAAAAAAAACACACATCGCTTATCTGATAGTTTGTTGATACTACTTTCTTTTAAAGCAGGTTTCTGTCTTCTTGGCAGTGTTTGGGAACAGGACATCTATTTGTGCAAAAAAGTGAAATTTCCAAATGTAATCTAAACAATGCAGATTTTCAAATCCTTTTAATTTGATTAAATACTTTGTGTTTTAAAGAGCACTCTGAGACTTCAAACCTCTTTTTATACGAAAGTTTTAATCTAGATATAAAATATATGGTCTGTTTTTATTTGTACAGAACCAAGACTTGTGTAGTCTGGAATCTCTTTGCTGAGAGAACATGTTACGGTAAATTCCAGAAATAGCATTAATACTTATTTCTGGACTTTATAATACACAGTTATTCAAGAAGGTCTTTCTCTAAAGCTCTTCCTGTTCCCTGGCGAGAGCAACTTTCTTCTCTTCCACTGTGCAAACTGTCTTCACTATCCAAGGCCGATATATTTCTTTCTTTTCCACCTGAAATTACAAATAAAAGTTGCAGACCACTAAGTGCAGGTCTGTGTCTCTGCTAAGCGTGGCGGTCTTACCTGGGCATTCTCTTTATTGAGCAGTAACAGAGGCCTGAATCACAGGTAGCAACCCTGAATTTTGGGGCTTCGGCTGTACATCTCCGTGTTAAGTTACACAAGTTAGTGATGTTGTCCCTGAAACAAGATTTGCTAAGCGTTTTAAAAATAGACACTGCAGAGATTTTTAAAACAGAACTCTGCGCTGGGTGACGATTTGTCGACGATTAGAGATGACCTACAATCAGTGAAAACACACTTGTCGAATGACAATTTGGAGTTTAAGGACCTTGAATCTCTTTATTCAAATAACAAATAACTAATAAACTCACTTTACCCCAATTTGTGATCCAAATAACTTCCACTCAGAGGCACATCTTTATAAAATAAGTGCAGCAGCTCTGTTGTGTTTAACAGTCTCTTATTATAACTGTTTATCACTGTTTATCATTATCACGGTTTATCATCACTGTTTATTATCATCACAGTTTATTATAACAGTTAATTATTATCACTGTTTATTATTATAACTGTTTATTATGATCGCAGTTTAAAACACAAACATCTCACTAGTCACTAGTAATAATCTTACCAAGAAAAGGAGCAATAAAGTGAAGAAATCTTACCGTTATCCATGTTCATGTTCACTGTTGTGTCTGAATAACAACGATGTGTTCACAAATGATTTCTACATTTATATAGATAATAATTACGCTAAAACTCTAAACAAGGTCTATCTTTGATGTGATAATCGTTGGGATTAAAAAACAAAACTGCTTAATTTGATAAGGAAATAAGCAAACAGGTTTTTTCTGAACATTTTAGAGAATTTGCTCCACTCCTTCTGGAACCTCTGACTCTGCCCTTTCTTCTTTACTTATGTGTGTAATCCTGAAAAAGTGGTCTGTTACATAAGGTGTTGCTTTATTTACTGACATACTGACATTTTTTCTGAAATATTTGTTGTGTTGGAAAAGTATTAAGGTAGTTTCTCTCACACACACACCCCATCTCACACACACTTCCACACACACACACACACACACACTCACACACACACACACACACACACACTCTCTCAACTACACTCTCTCACACACAAACACATGGTCGCTCTCACACACACACACACACACACACACACTCTCTCACACACACACACTCTCTCTCTTACACACAATGTCACACACACAAACACACTCTCTCTCTCACACACACACTATAATACAAATTATTATAATTTTTTTTTTAAAAAGTCAACAATTATCCAAAAAAACCTCTGTGAATAAATACATTTAACATTTGGATTTCATTTCTATGAGAGTGAACTGTGCAGCACTTCTACTCTTCTTGGTTTCATGTGAATAACGGTGTAGTTCAGGACCCATTATTTCTTATACCTCATTATGAAAGCATTCAGTTCACCTACAGCTTTACAAACACGATCATATTTGTGAAATTTTATTCTTACATGTGTTTTTATGTCCCATCATACAGCTTTGTGTCTCACCTGAAACCAGTCAGATGGATCTGAAACCGAGACCTGAGTTTTAACCAGGCAACAACAACAATGCAGTTAATGCAGATGAATAAACAAACAAATCAATCAATGAATTCAATTCAGTGTCAAACAGCTCGTGCAGTTCCAGATGAGTCCACTAGATGGAGACAGGACTCTGTTTACAACGTGTTGTGATACAATATGTAGACAACCGATACGTGTGTTTACTAAACATCTTTATCTAGATTTATTCTCTGTTTGCTGATATAATAAACTCTAGTCTTCTGGAAAGGCTTTCCAATGGATGTCGGAGTGTCACTGTGTCACTGTATTTGTGTTTGTTCAGCTACAAGAGAAATCAGACACGATGTTAAAGGCAGGGTCTCCGATTTTTTTTTTTTTTAGAAATGCTTCAGAAAATCACGAAAAACAAAACAAATGTGTAGCCAATGAGCAGAAAGGGGCGGGGCTTGTCAATATGCGGCGGAGAGAGTGTTCAGTGCGCATGTGTGACGTTAGCAGAAAGCGGGTTTAACAGTGACATGGAGGATAAAAACAAAGAAAGAAAGTGAAGAAAGACTTACGATAAGGACAAGAAGTAGGACGTGTTAATATAGGATCAGCTTTCCAGCGCTGGAGAGAACTGAAGGAGCAGGAAGTTGGCCACATATTCACAGGTTGGAGTTTCCCGAGTCAATAACTCCTGAGCCAAACGCTGTTACTACACAAATAACACCTCTTCTCTATCGTAGTAATGTAGAGAGGCAGCTATAACCGTGTTTTGTGTAGTAACAGCGTTTAGCTCAGGAGTTATTGACTCTGGAAACTCCAATCTGTGAATATGTGGCCGACTTTACTTAAGACGCCGAGGCGCTTTTTTCCTTCTCAATAGGTGAGTAACGTTGGTTTTGCTTTGTTACACAGAACTAATATATGCCTTTGTCCTTTACATGATTACGCTTGTGTGTCATTTTTGCTTGTTTGTTTATCTACAATCGTATTGTTCTTCCCTTCAGCTATGATAAAGACACGTTTCTTTCCATTAGTTGCCTGGGTTACGTATGTGTGGGCGGAGCTATCGATACAGGGGTGGGACCCGTTTGGGTTAGGGGCGTGTTTGTTTTGGTGATTTCAAATGTCAACATTGACTTTCAAAAATCGGAGACCCCACCTTTAAGTGAGGAAGTCTGGGTTGTGGGAAGGTTTGGGCAGGTGTTCAGTGGTGTTGAGTCAGAGTCAGGGCTCAGTGCAGGACACTCGAGTTCTTTTACCTTCACACACCATGTTCTCATGAAGCTCTGTGCTGTTTGACCCAGTAGCGGAGCTTGTAACTCCATTATTGCTGACTGTCTAAGCCTATTAGTGCACATTACATGTGGAGTAAAACAAATGAAATATGTATGAAGTAATAAAGTAATTAAATGATTTAGAATGAAACGTCTATGCGTGTATTTACGGTCCGTCGATAAGACACGAAGACGCCGTGAAATTTGAGTAAATGATTT
>NC_062540.1:18690956-18710956 GCF_022655615.1 Tachysurus fulvidraco
AGACACGCACACACACAGAGAGAGAGACAGAGAGAGAGAGAGAGAGAGAGAGAGAGAGAGAGAGAGAGAGAGAGAGAGAGAGAGAGAGAGAGAGACCTTATTAGCAGCATCGATGAACTTGACTCCTTTATATGTGATGGAGAGGATGATGGTAGGAACCTTCCTCATCTGTTCTGTAGACCTCTACACAGAGACAGACATAATGACTTTTTGTATCTGAAGATATACAGGACAATTACAGCAGACCCTTCATGGTGGTGGTAAATATACTTACTCTCATTTTAGCACAGGCATCCTGTGTGGACTCTGTTCCTTTCAGGTCCTTAATGAGCATGGAGCCTAAATACTACACACAGGGACAGACACACGGACAGAGTCATCATTGTAGTACAGCGTGTTCTGATTGGATAAAAGCAGTACAGCGTGTTCTGATTGGATAAAAGCAGTACAGCGTGTTCTGATTGGATAAAAGCAGTACAGCGTGTTCTGATTGGATAAAAGCAGTACAGCGTGTTCTGATTGGATAAAAGCAGTACAGCGTGTTCTGATTGGATAAAAGCAGTACAGCGTGTTCTGATTGGATAAAAGCAGTACAGCGTGTTCTGATTGGATAAAAGCAGTACAGCGTGTTCTGATTGGATAAAAGCAGTACAGCGTGTTCTGACTGATAGAGAATCACAGACAATTATATTAAACTTTTTTCTATCCATCTTTCGATCTAATGTATGAAATGGCAGATTCAGGGATGGTAAATACTCTGTGTAATGTACGTGTTGTAATGTACGTGTTGTGTGTGTGTGTGTGTGTGTGTGTGAGACGTACGTTAGCCTCGTAGCCACAAGACTCAAATATGAGTTTCTCTGGTTTGTGATGCCAGTTTTGTACAGGAGCTGACGGAGCTGCCTGACTGGGGGGGCGCAGGGTCAACCTTGACTCAGCTCGCTGATCTTCATACCTCTCCTGTAAGGGGGGGGGGCAGCGAGAGAGACACAGAAAGAGAGAGAGACAGAGAGAGAGAGAGAGAGAGAGAGACACACAGAAAGAGAGAGAGGGAGAGAGAGAGAGAGAGAAACTGATCAATCAGCCTGATCACTCAAAAAATGTTTATTTAAGATCATTGACATCGCTGATGTTTAATTTTGTGTTTAATTCCGTGTTAATTTTATAACCTCACACACTTAATGCATGTTAATGTGTGAGTACATTTATCACATGAAGAAGGGTCGTGTAAACTGACCTCGCCAGCACATACCTGTGCTCTGGATTTGACTGGTATCTCATAGTCCTTTGTCCTCCCAGAATCTCCTGCAGGATCCATGGAGGGATGTGTGTACGAGTCTGACAGAGCCAGAGCAGAGGAGGACGCCTGAGGCATCAGATCAGGACACTGAAATAAACACAAACAATTAGTAATAATAAACCAGACAGTAAAATATGAGGTGTGTGTGTGTGCGTGTGTGTGTGTGTGTGTGTGTGAATATCTCACTCTGATCTGAGAAAGTCGAGGTGGTTTCACTGGTGGCTCATCATATAATCGTTCAGTTAATGAAGCGATAATACGCTTCCTGTGACCCAGCAAGGTGATCTTCAGCACCTACACACACACACACACACACACCAGTTAATACTGCTGACACGATATAGACACACTACACACTGCTAACTTGAGTTATATACAGTACACACACCACTGATAAAATTACAAGTTTCTTGTGATGTAAAATAAATAAATAAATGAAACCAAGATAAATCATATCAGCTTCATTCTACCTTTAATGTAATACAACAACCAACAAAGTTCAAAAAAAAAAAAACACACAGACATGATTTAGGGAAAAATATGTGGATATCCTAGAACAGCGGGACTCAATAGGCGGGCGTCGGTCCAGATTTAACCCTGTCTGGGTCCGCACACGGACCGGAGTCCGCCTATTGAGTACCGCTGTTCTAGGATATCGTCTGACTGCCAGCTTGCTCGCTCGAGGCAGTCAGACATGTGAAAAGGCAGACTCATCGTGCAAATAACAGTGCAAGTGTCAGTAACTGACATTTTTCTTTATTTCTTTTGCTGACTAAAAGTGAAAACGGCTTGTTCAAAGCTGCCCGTTGATAAGAAAAGAAAAGTTGAATTTGAAAACCGCGATTTTAAAAGTGAGTGGACAGAAAATTATGCGTTCGTGCTCCCCGGCGGAAGCAAAAAACCAATGTGTTTAATCTGCAACGACATGGTAGCAAGCATCAAAAGTGGTGATGTAAAGCAGTGGTCCCCAACCCCCGACCAAATGGTACCGGGCCACCCAAGGAACTTATTTAAATTATTTCCATTTCATTTAATGTGGTGTATTTCTCTCGGGTTTGTGCGACTTTCCATGGACGAGAGATTAATAACCGGGAGCTGAGAGACGTCACCTAAAGCCGCACCGATACCGCGCATGCGCAAAATATCATGATATCGGGCCGGGTTTAGGTGACGTCTGGAGCTGAGCGGCTGCGGTTGTTGTAGCTTTGGTGGAGAGAGAAGGTGTGTATCGCTCTTCTCTCTGTTCACCGGTACTTTGTCATGTTTAACAGTGCTTGGTGTACGTGTAAACTGTGTTTGCTCAAATTTAACCCACAAATTAGCAAAAATGAGCACGAAACAGACGTCGTTAGAAAGTTAGTTACTCTGCCGGTGTTCGGGATTAAAGTCATGGCGGAATATACTGAGATTGTCACCACAGCACTTAAATCCCTATCGCCATTTCCGACATGCTATCTGTGTGAAGCGAGGTTTTCTGCAGTGACGGCAACCGAAACAAAACAACGGAATAAACTGGAAATAAGCAACACACTTCAGGTGTCATTGTCTCCTATTACCCCAGATGGAACCGTCTCGTTGCAAAGAAGCAAGCTCAGGGTTCTCACTGATTTAGCGTTGTAGTGAGTTAAAAAGGCATGTTTAAATACAATTAAATTAAAATTATTAATTTTAATTTAATTGTATATCCTCCACCCCCCACCCCCCAGCGGGGCGCGGTAAAATGATCAAACATTGACTGGTCCGCGATGAAAAAAAGGTTGGCGACCACCGATGTAAAACGTCACTATGAAACCAAGCATGCATATTTTGAACAAAATTACCCTCAGAACACAGAGTTAAGGACAACAAAAATAAACCAGCTGAATCTGCCTTTTCAACCATGAACATGCACATATCGCACCACACTCACCAATGAACATTAACACCAGTGCCTCCGCCTGGCCACTTTTCCGGACCTCGGACTGAATGGAAATTTGTTAAGTGGACCCTTCAAGTTTATATTCGAGTATCCCTGTCCTAGAATATCACCTAGAATTTCTATACAGAATAAAACCTAAGCCGAAACCTAAGGACGAATCCTGAACATCATTCCATCATGACGACGCCCCTGTAGTGCTGGGCGATACGGCTGAAAACTGTATCACGATATCAGTGTTTCAATATCGGTCGATATCGATAATTATTGATATTTTTATGACCCATTTAAAATAAGGACCTGGAGAAAAATATATTACATTTTTATTTGAAACTTAACCTTCCTCTGATCAGAATCCCCTCAGATATTAAGACAGAAATGTCAACAATCAGGAAACCTCAAATAATTATAATGTAAACATTATATCTAAGAACATTACATCTAAGAACATTTAAGGTGCAAAATGAAAGAAAATGTAAGAAATGCTTAATAAAGTGTAATAAAATTGTGCAAAGTGTTAAATATAAACAGAGAAACCTGAGAGTTTGGTGCAAGTTTTGTGCTCGGAAGTTCACTAGCTGTTCACCTTCTGGTGAATAAAGTGTTATAAAATATGTGCAGTGTTTTGTAAACAGAAATAAACCTGAGATACATCTGTAATATAAAAAAACAAACCTGATACACTACAGTAGCATTGTTTGAAATATAAAACGTGCAGAAATATGAAAAAGTAGCTGACTTTTCCTCTTTTATTTACGATTTCCTCGCTCGCTGTGGCTCATTTTCTGCTTATCAGTCGCCAGTTACTGAAGAGGAATCCAGCAGACCAGCACGAGACAACGATATGGCACAACCAAACATGATACTGTTACATGATTGGCTGTTAGCGTGTCACTCCCTACGTTACCAGAGTGAGTGCCTTTGTTAATGCGACCAAACCTGCTTCACAAACTCTGAATAAAAAAAATATTGAACGTGTTATCAAACACATTTTTTATCTATATCGATCACGTGTCTATCGCGATACATATCGTTATTGTTTTATCACCCAGCTCTACGCTCCATGAACTCGAGTGTCCTGCACTGATCCCTGACACTGACTCAAACCGCACTGAACACCTTTGGGATGAACTGAAACTCTGTCATTCAGAAAGGTCTGGGGTTCAGTCAATCACCTTAAGGTCTGTAATTGAACTGAAAACAACAACAACAAAACAGCTGGTCTCTGTTACCCCACTAGAGGGCAATCTCTTTATAAAACTGTGTCTCTTTAGGGGGTTCACACTAATATTAGTAAAAAAAAAAAAACCTACACAATCACAACATGCATTTAAATTTGTAAATAATTGTTCACAATAATTATAGCGATCTCTCAACAAATGTTAATATTATGGGATGTTTTTGTGTTATGCATCTTCTGAGCTCAAGCCCAATTATATATCCAGAAAACAATGTGTGTATGTGTGTGTGTGTGTGTGTGTGTATACTCACATTGACTATCTCGAGCTCCCACAGGTTCCTCACCGCCTCAAGTGTGTTGTAGCCGCTATGCAGGAAGTTGTGTACATATTCACTTAGACCCAATGAGTCCAACCAAGAAGAGAGAGACACACTGCCCTCGCATCCTTTAACCTACACACACACACACACACACACAGTCTCATTTTAGAACAGACTCTGTGTCATCTTATAACAAACACCATGTAGTTCCACCCATCTGAATCAACAGAGCATGTGCAATTTGACTCATTTAAAGCCATAACACATCAACATACTGTTTGTTTATAGCCTTCATTGTTAGAGGAGGCTGAACATTTTTTACTGTAGTAATGAAGTTAAATGAATCTTCTTCTATACAACTGGGTTTCACAACCAATAAGAGAATGAGTGTATGTTTGTGTGTGTTGTCCCGGGGTGGATTGGTGTCCCATACAGTGAGTATTTGCATCTCACACACATTGATGCTCCTGAGTCTGGCTCTGGATCCACCACGACTCACGAATTTCAGATACTTGATGAAACACTGTGGATGTCTGAGGGGATTAGTCTTATCTACAGTGTGTGTGTGTGTGTGTGTGTGTGTGTGTGTGTGTGTGTGTGTGTGTGTGTGTGTGTGTGTGTGAGAGAGAGAGAGAGAGAGAGAGAGAGAGAGCGTGTGTGAGAGAGAGAGAGAGAGAGAGAGAGAGAGAGACACACACACCTTGGGCAGTGTGCGAGCAGCATTCAGAAGTTTCCTCCTGTGAGTCGCATCTGTGATCCCGATCTCCTTCAGATCCTGCTCCTCCATCACGTTACTCCCCTACACACACACACACACACACACACACACACACCCACACACACACACACACACAAAGACAAACAGACAGATACACACACAGACACACACAAACAGATACACACAGACACACACACAAACAGATACACACAGACACACACAAAAAAACAAACAGACGCACAGACAGATACACACAAACACACACAAAGACAGACAGACACACAAAGACAGACAGACAGACAGACAGACAGACAGACAGACACACAAAGACAGACAGACAGACAGACACACAAAGACAGACAGACAGACACACACACAAAGACAGACAGACACACACACAAAGACAGACAGACAGACACACAAAGACAGACAGACACACAGACACACACAGACAGACACACAATTTAAATTCCGTTTTGTTTTTCATGGCTCCTCATCTGACAAATTATTCCAGGTTTCTAACTGAGCCAGAAAAGAGATCATGATCATGAAGTGTTTATATAATAATATGAAGTGTTTCTATCAATGTTGAATAAAAAAGCAGAAGAGAAATAGATCTAAAACAGCAGTAAAGAATGTACGCAAATTAAAGGTGCGTTAGCGAAGATCCGTATTTCATGTTCCTGAAGCTCCGCCTCCATTATATTGTGTGTCTATAAAAGAGCTTAGAAAAGTTTATCCGGCATGTTTAACATAACCTCCAGATTAAAAGAAATGATCTACTGCACCTTTAATTCTCATCTTTCTTGTTACCACTTGTAAATAAAATAAAAAACAAATCAGTGGCTAACTAGATTAGGCTAACAGAGTAGGCTAACACGTGTTAAGCTGCTAGCTCGTTACTGCTAGCTAGGACAGCAGTTAACTCCTTTAAATAAAATATATATAAGTATAATTTTGTCCATTCATGTAGAAGATACTACAAAATAATGTGTGTTCCTCTCACCATGAATCTCAGGTCGTCAAAGCCGTTTAACAGAAGTTTGCTCTCGTACTGTGGCAGGCCGGTGCGCTCCAGCCAGTCTCCTACTGACTGATCGCATATCATCCCAAGCCCTTGTGGAAATAAACAACGGCAAATATAAATAAATAAAAAAAATTAACCCCAGCGATCTGAATGACACAAAGCACCAGAAATCCTTCAGAATCCTGAAATCTGATTGGCTCTCGGCGCTTTGTCGACCGTTTGTCATCGTTTTAGTGACAGGAAGCGGAGCTCGGTAGCGTTTAATGCTGAAATGTACCGAACGTGTTAGCTATTCCTTCATGTCGGTGTCAAACTGCTTGGTTCTGTAGTTAAAGGTTCTCTCGGTACTCTGTCGCTTTTACATTTCACAACAGGAGCCCTGTCGTGATGTCCTGTGTAGATACGGAACCCCAAACCCAAATCAAAAGGAATTTATATTGGAATTAAAATCACCCAAGAAAAGCTTGTCGTTTTAAACATGACATTTAATGAGGAATATTTCCATCCATCTATCCTTCTATCTATTCGACTATCTATCCTTCTATCTATTTGTCCATCTATCTGTCCATCTATCCGTCCGTCCATCTATCCGTCCATCCATCTTTCCGCCTATCTATCTTTGTCCGTCTATCTATCTATCTATCCGTCTGTCTATCCGTCTATCTGTCCGTCTGTCTATCTATCCGTCTATGTCTATCTATCCGTCTATCTGTCTATCTATCCGTCTGTCCGTCTGTCTATCTATCCGTCTGTCTATCTATCCGTCCATCCATCTTTCCGCCTATTGATCTTTGTCTGTCTATCTACCGTCTGTCCGTCTGTCTATCTATCTATCCGTCCGTCTATCCATCCATCCGTCCGTCTATCTATCCATCCGCCTGTCTATCTATCCATCCGCCTGTCTATCTATCCATCTATCTATCCATCCATCCATCCATCTGCCAATCCATCCATCCATCTATGCCTCATGGCTTAAAATATTAAATACAGCATCAACATACAGAAAATATTTTTGCAGATTTTTTGCGTATAACACCAAGTTAAGATGTAAGATCATGTGACACTTTAGGCCACGCCCTTTATGATCAACGAGCATCGATCGCCTCGTTAGTGTCGGATCTCACAGACACAGAAACAAAGCCATTATTCTCACATTAACACAAGCAGCAATTTGGATGCAACAAAGCAACCGGATATTCAGTGAAGGTGAAGCAGGCGAGGCCGGAGGATGTGAGAACATCCAGCATCATCATGGCTGCCCTTTGAGTCAGCGCAGGATTAAATAAGATACAGATAAAGTTAACGGGTTTTACCTGTTAAGCTGCTCTCCTGCTCTTTAGGGAAGTCGAACCCTGCTCCGATTAGCGTCATGATCTTCTCGATCTGAAACGGAGACAAGCAGACGACAGGAAAAACATCAAAGCTGAGGCTTATTTAATAACAGGAGAGACTTTCGCGCTGAGCAGACAAGACGCGAGAGCGAGGATGTGAGCTGACTGGCAAATCAACACTCTCATCATTAATGAGTAGAGAATCCATCTTCAGGCACTGAAAGAAATCCAGGAAATAAAAGCAGCCTGGGGGGAAAAAAGCTGCTCACAGAATGCCATGTTTCTCATGATCATCGATCTTTACAGCAGTATTAATTACATGCTAAAATCCCACATGCTAAAGCAACACAGCCCAACATGAGCAGCTAGCCACAGTCAGAGAAAAGTCATTTCAGCTTCAGACACAGAGACAGATGAGAGAACACATCCTCCCCCTAATGAGCCTGAATGGATTATTCCAGCCCTGGAGAGACAGAGTAAGAGACAGCGTGAGAGACAGAAGGAGAGACAGATATGACAGATATCCAATACCCCCTATAGGAATAGACAATAATAGATTTTAATCGTTAACGTCCTCTGCTGTTTATAAACAACAGCTAAAGGGAGACGATCAGCCAGACACACAGACAGATAGACGGATGAATGGATGGAAAGATAGATAGAGGTCCGGATAGACATGGACAGACAGAAAGGCATAGACAGATGTACAGAATCCTCTTCACGGAGGAGGACATTTTAGGTAGGAGTTTAAGAAGAGATAGTGGGGAGGGTATATAAGGGAGAGTACATTATGGAGGATTAATAGGGAGGGGATATAAGGGAGGGGTTATTACAGAGGGTATATTAGGGAGGCTTAATAAGAGAGAGGCTATTAGGGAAGGTTTATACGGGCAGTTATTAGTGAGGGCCTGTTAGTGAGGGCCTGATAGCGAGGGCGAATTAGGGAAGGTATATTAGGGAGGGTTAATTAAGGAAGATATATTAGAGTAGACTTATAGGTAGGGGTTATTAGGGTGGGTATATTAGAGAGGGGTTATTAGCAAGGGCATATTAGGGAAGGTATATTTGGGAGGGCATATTAGGGTGGTTATATTAGAGAGGGGTTACTAGAGAGGGATTATTGGGGTGTATATTAGGGAGGGGTTATTAGCAAGGGTATATTATGGAGGGGTTATTAGGGTGGGATTAATAGGGAGGGTATATTAGGGTGGGATTAATAGGGAGGGTATATTAGGGTGGGTATATTAGGGAGGGGTTATTAGGGTGAGATTAATATTGAGGGTATATTAGGGTGGGTATATTAGGGAGGGGTTATTAGGGTGGGATTAATAGGGAGGGTATATTAGGGTGGGTATATTAGGTAGAAATTAATAGGTAGGGTATATTAGGGTGGATATATTAGGTAGGAATTAATAGGTAGGGTATATTAGGAAGGGGTTATTAGGGTGGGTATATTAGGGTGGGTATATTAGGCAGGAATTAATAGGTAGGGTATATTAGGGTGGGTATATTAGGAAGGGGTTATTAGGGTGGGTATATTAGGAAGGGGTTATTAGGGTGGGTACATTAGGGTGGGTATATTAGGGAGGGGTTAGTAGGGTGGGTATATTAGGAAGGGGTTATTAGGGTGGGTATATTAGGATGGGGTTATTAGGGTGGGTATATTAGGAAGGGGTTATTAGGGTGGGTATATTAGGGTAGGGTTATTAGGGTGGGTATACTAGGGTGGGTATATTAGGAAGGTGTTATTAGGGTGGGTATATTAGGGTGGGTATATTAGGAAGGGGTTATTAGGGTGGGTATATTAGGGTGGGTATAATAGGAAGGAGTTATTAGGGTGGGTATATTAGGAAGGGGTTATTAGGGTGGGTTTATTAGGAAGGGGTTATTAGGGTGGGTATATTAGGAAGGGGTTATATTAGGGTGGGTATATTAGGAAGGGGTTATATTAGTTTGGGTATATTAGGAAGGGGTTATTAGGGTGGGTATATTAGGAAGGGGTTATTAGGGTGGGTATATTAGGAAGGGGTTATTAGGGTGGGTATATTAGGGTGGGTATAATAGGAAGGGGTTATTAGGATGGGTATATTAGGAAGGGGTTATTAGGGTGGGTATATTAGGGTGGGTATATTAGGAAGGGGTTATTAGGAAGGGGTTATTAGGGTGGGTATATTAGGAAGGGGTTATTAGGGTGGGTATATTAGGGTGGGTATAATAGGAAGGGGTTATTAGGGTGGGTATATTAGGAAGGGGTTATTAGGGTGGGTATATTAGGGTGGGTATATTAGGAAGGGGTTATTAGGAAGGGGTTATTAGGGTGGGTATATTAGGAAGGGGTTATTAGGGTGGTTATATTAGGAAGGGGTTATTAGGGTGGGTATAATAGGAAGGGGTTATTAGGGTGGGTATAATAGGAAGGGGTTATTAGGGTGGGTATAATAGGAAGGGGTTATTAGGGTGGGTATAATAGGAAGGGGTTATTAGGGTGGGTATATTAGGAAGGGGTTATTAGGGTGGGTATAATAGGAAGGGGTTATTAGGGTGGGTATATTAGGAAGGGGTTATCATCACTTGGCTCACGGCTCTCTGATAAAGGTCTCTATGTTGGAGCTCACAGCACAGCTGAATCAGAAGTAATCTGAGTAAACATCTCTAACCCCAGCAGCATATCAACCATGATTGTTTATAAGCAGCTCAGATAACTGAAGGAAAACAAGTTGGCTTTTAGAATCCAAACAGGAAGTGATGAAACTAGTAAGTAATATTTGTGTTTGATAATATTCAGATCCGGCTCTGAATATTCACACCTACTGAGAAACATCTGCCCTTCACCCGTCCATGCGTCAAGCCACATGATCTGAATACAGAGGCTGGTAGAGAGAGGCAGCCGTGCAGTGAGACAGGAGGGCAGCGGAGGAGTAAATAATCTTACGTTGTGTGAGGACGAGTGTCTCTGCCAATCGGACGAGTAACACCTCTGTGTCTGCTGGGACAAAATCAACTTTCACGTAAACACAAAGAAAAGGAGGATAACAAAGAAAGATGAATAAAAGTGAAAGAAGGAAGCTAGGAAAGAAGGAAACAATTTTTTTTAAAAGAGAGAGAGAGACAAAAATAAACCTAGGGAAAGAAGGAGGGAAAATAAAAAAGACAAAGAGAAAAGTCAAAGGAGAAAAGAAAGATAGGGAAGAAGAAAAAGATAAAAAGAATAAAAGGTAGGAAAATGTTAAGTTAATTAAAAAAAGGGAAAAAAGAAAGGAAAAAGGAAGGAAAGAGGTCAAAGATGGTGGACTTTTTAAGAGAGACAGACAGAGAGGAGGAACTCTCTCCCACTGTGATGGCTGAGGCCTCGTCATGGTAATCAAACTCGAACAATTAACGGGTCAAAGATCAAGAAAGAGTCACAGGTCAACAGCTGAAGAGTAGCCGTGTGTGTGTCTCTCTCTGTGTGTGTGTGTGTGTGTGTGTAAAAGAGAGAGGGAGAGAGCAGACGTGGGCAGAGAATGAGTGTGTGCCAGGTTTTGGAAACAAAAGACGTTGGAGAGGCATTTTCTGTCCCTCACACACACACACACACACACACACACACACACACACACACACAAACAATGTCTCCAAAAGAAGTCAGACTACAGCATCTGTCTTTACCCGAAACATCATCATGGGCTGTGTCTCAAACCACCACCTGTAGTTGTACACTATTGTAAATGACAATTGTGTCTTATATCACACATGACCTACTAAACAGTACACTCTCGTGAGTTACTGCACTATTTGAGATTTGAGACACAGCCTGGATCTTACTAAACCACTGTATATCCACTGTAGTGCACACTACAGGTACTAAACAGCACAACATCCGACATGGCAACCGGTGTGTGTGGCTCCGTCCCAAACCAATTAACACCTGCTAAACAGGTTGAATCCCTGCAATGCTGATTCTTGGGCTGTATCCCAAATTGCATTTGGGTCCAAATACAAATGCTACCCATAGTGCACAATATGTTAGCTAAAACATTTAGCAACACTTTCCTAATCACCACGTGAACCGGTCGATGTGTGGCTCCGTCCCAAACTCCACAGTACAGTACTAATTTTGTCTAAATTTGTCTCAGTGAAAGAGATACTCACAAATGCAGATCTGACCGCAGCCATTAGAAAGGTGTAGGCTGAAAGGGAACAGGAGAAAGGATGAAAGAACACACTCCTTCACCTCAAGCTCTTACACACTGAATAATAGCCTCCGCACATCCATGTGAGAGTGTGTGTGTGTGTGTGTGTGTGTGTGTGTGTCCTCCCTTTTTTCCCTAAACAAAAGTGCTGGATTAGCATAAGCAGGCTTTGTAACTCACTCACTCTCTCCCGCTCCCACACACACTTACACACACACAGACAGTGTGTGCTGTCACTCAAAACAAACCAGCCAGTCGTGACCAAGGAGAGAGAGAGACACACTGATGACAAGAGATGCAAGAGACAGAAAAAAAAGTAACACCTCCTTCACCAAGACTAAGGCAGAGGCCCAGCCTCCTTCACCAAGTCTGATGGCACAGAGGCCACACCTACTTCATGGAGTCTGATGGCAAAGGCCACACCTCTTTCACTGAATCTGATGACACAGAGGCCACACCTACTTCATGGAGTCTGATGGCACAGAGGCCACACCTTCACTGAGTCGGATGGCACAGAGGCCACACCTCTTTCGCTGAGTCTGATGGCACAGAGGCCACGCCTCCTTCACTCAGACTGATGGCACAGAGACCACACCTCCTTCACTGAGTCTGATGGAACAGAGGCCACGCCTCCTTCACTCAGACTGATGGCACAGAGGCCACACCTACTTCATGGAGTCTGATGGCAGAGGCCACACCTCTTTCACTGAATCTGATGGCACAGAGGCCACAACTACTTAATGGAGTCTGATGGCACAGAGGCAACACGTCTTTCACTGAGTTTGATGGCACAGAGGCCACGCCTCCTTCACTCAGACTGATGGCACATAGGCCACACCTCCTTCACTCAGACTGATGGCACATAGGCCACACCTCCTTCACTCAGACTGATGGCACATAGGCCACGCCTCCTTCACTCAGACTGATGGCACATAGGCCACGCCTCCTTCACTCAGACTGATGGCACAGAGGCCACACCTCCTTCACTGAGTCTGATGGCACAGAGGCCACACCTCCTTCACTGAGTCTGAATACACCCATGCTGTGATATAGAGCATTCTGTAAAGAGAATATCAGGGAAAGCATCACACTTCACCACAGCAGAGAGATTTAATACAGGCCTGAAGACGTCAACCCTTTTATTTTCCCTAAAAATTCAAACTGTGTAATGAAATTAAATAAAAAAATGAAACTTGACACACAGATTATTTGTTCACGATATCCATAACTCACATTCACACCCGCTCCACACCCTGACCGCTTCTTCTTACCTCGTCCCACTCTGACGTGAACGATGGCGATTTCTCCATCCTCCGTTTGGCAGCACTGCAGCTGGACATGGATTCGCTGCGGCCGCTCAGCCCCGCCTCCTCTTCAGTGGGCGGGGTCGACAGAAGGTCCGAGTCAGATTTGGACAGACTGCGAGAGAGCTTCAGGTCTCCGGGACGGTTCCGGCTCGGCGAGTCGCGTGGCTCTTTGTTCACAGTAGCGTAGATAGCCTTGGGGTCCGGGTCGGGCCGGACGGTTGCCATAGAATCCGGTGGCGGGCACTTAGGGGACCCTCGGTCAGAGGGCAATTGCGAAGGCTCCGCTCCTTCCCGTGTGTCAACGACAGGCGAAGATCCGTGAAGAAGACCGGTGAACTGCTCGGGCACAGCTGAGCCGTCTGTTACAAAGACAAGGAGGACAGACAGGTGAAGAGAGAGAGGGACAAAGAGAGAGAGACAGACAGACAGACAGAAAGAGATGCAGACAGACGAAGAGAAAGAGAGAGAAGGAATGTTTTAGAGTGCGAGATCTGCTTCAGCTAAGCAGAAATCCACCCACATCCCTGTGGAACAGATCTGCTATTGTCTGCAGTTTGGAACAGAAGAGAGTGAGACAGAGAGAGAGAGAGAGTGAGAGAGAGAGAGAGAGAGAGAGAGAGAGAGGGAGAAAGAGAGGGAGGGAGCGAGAGAGATAGAGACAGACAGCTGGACACAGCTGTGTGGAACTCTCTTTTTCTCTCAGAACAAACATCTGTCTCTTTCTCAATCTCCACTCTCTCTCTCTCACTCTCCCCCTCTCACTAAGTCCATTTCTCTTTCTGTTAATCTGTCATCATTCATCTGTAGTCAACTCACAGTCAATTCTCGGTCTCTCTCTTCAACTCTATCGTTTTTTTATTAATCTCTTTCATTTAATCTGTTTTTTTCTTGCTATTCGTTTGTCTCAGTTTATATTAATCTGTCTCTCTACAAATCTGTCTCTTTATCTATCTATCATCTTCCTTATTTTCTTGAAATCTACGTCCCTCTTCTTATTCATCTGTCTGTATCTTTCTATGTATCCATTCATCTCTCCCTCGTTCTCTTTCTATTCTTTCTTAGTTGCTCTGTCTTGTCCCCAGCACCTTGCTCTGCCTGTCACACACTCACTGTCTCCCCCTCTTCTCTTTTGTACTGTCTCTCTGTCCCAGTGTTTATATATTATCCTATTTTATTGTCTCTCTTTCTCTTCAAATCTCTCTACCTCTCTCTCTCTGTCCTTGTCTTATTCTGGTTCTTACTTGTATTCTTTTACACACAAACAACTTTAAAATGCTAAAAATCAACATGGCTCACACACACACGCACGCGAAGTCCCCCTAAAGTCCCCCTAAACTCCTCTCTATTTTCATTCCTTCTCTCACCTTAAGCAGAGCACCGTCCTGGAGGAGCCATGCTTCACATTTAACACGCCACGCACACACACACACACGTAACTCTAACTCGGCTCTGTACCTCAGACACACACCAGGCAGCCGGGCAGAAAGCCATAACACATGCTGAAGTGGCTAGAAGAGAAGAGAAGTGTGTGTGTGTGTGTGTGTGTGTGTGTGTGTGTGTGTGTGTGTGTGTGTGTGTGTGTGTGTGTGTGTGTGTGTGTGTGACAGAGAGAGAGAGAGAGAGAAAGTGTGTGTGCGCACTAGTGTGTGAGAAGGTCATGGTGTTTGGTAACAGGCAGTGATGTCACAGCCGACCTCTAACCTCTATCCTCAAGAACCAGACCCAAGCAGTATCCAATGTAAGAACGCAATGTTACACACAACGTAGAACAAACACCTAAATGCACCGATGTCAAACTGTTCTGTTTAACGTTCTGAAGAGGAGCTGGATGACGTCATCAAAAGTGCCCCGACCAATCACAACAAAGCCATGGAAGGACCTCTCATTTCCCCCCCTTGCATCGTAGATTGAGCGCTGCCATTGCTCTCACACCTCATAGCCGTGTAAGCCGTGCGTTTGTAAGAAAAAAGTGTGGGTGTGTTTATAGTTCGATGAAGTCATGCAGTCAGGGGTCCACCCAAACATTTGTGAAAAATTCACACACACACACACACACACACACACACACACACACACACACACACACACACACACACACACACACACACACACACACACTTACTTCAGAGTTTTATTTGGTGTTTATCTGCCCTCTGACATAATAATAATAGTAATAATAAACAACACACAACTGGGAGCTCAAGCAAAGCCGTTGATTGGCTGGCTTCTGAAACGCCACTATGACATCATTATCTGGCAGCTGATATCTATAATAGAAAATGCCGTCTTTAAAACAATTGAAATACCAAATAATAATCCGTAATGTTTTTTGTTTTTTTTAACGTCTCTCTCTGATTCTGAAAGGATCTATGACTATTCGTGAATATGCAAATTAATACACCCTCCCCCCCAAGTGCTCCTGCTATCACCAAGAACCCAAGGTTGTTAAATTGAGCTAATTTAACACGTCAACTAGCTAAATTATAGTAAGCTGTCGTAGCTTGCGAGTCACGCGCGGGGTTTCAGCATCACGGTATTTTACATTACAGCGAAACATCGTGACCGCTAACATCAGCTAATTATCCAGCTGGCTTGTGATCGCACTTAACATGCAGATTCCATGAATAAAAGTTTCCAGGTGCTTTCTTGTTTATTCTCAAACACAACTGGTCCAAAGATATTGGCACTTTCCTGACATTACTAACTGAGCACAAGTGTTATACACCCCCCCAATAAATAAATAAAATAAAATGTCTGTTTCAGGTCTTCCTGTGACCGATTGAGTACAAAGTACAAAATGAAACTCTTCATCAGTATCCATTTGAAATCTCTTCCCCTCTGCCCTCTCGCCAGATTAGCAGTTTACGACTCCAGAACACGCGTAAGCAAAACACTCGCGTCATCTTGCCCACCTGTGGTCGTGTTTGCATACTCGCGCAGCACATGCAGCAAGCCTAAGAGCGAATAACATATACACCGTATCTCCAGCTACGTGAGGCAGATTTAACATGTCGCAGCGTTCAGAAATGTACCACGGCAAAATTTACGACGTGTTGTAAGCGCGTGCTGCGTTCTGATCGCAGTTGCAGTAAAGGGCTGACTTGTTGACGCGGCGCAAATGCTAGTTTCTCCTCCTTAACTGTCATAACAGATGACGAATCTATACCAGAGCTGGTTCGCTCGTATAAACATAGAAACCTTGAGAGGAAACAGACAACCCATCTTCATCTGGGTGATCATAAATCATTTCCTTTCTGGTACTGTGTACTATACGTCTAGCGAGTTCAGATGTGATACAAAAGAAATTCATTCCAGTTATTATTCATGTTATTGAATGCTCACTGATGGACATTTGAAGGCCAAACTGTTGGTAGCAACTGCAGTCTAAAAGGTTTCTAAATGGTTCCATCTACAGCAATCGTATGTATCTCCTTCCTGACTGTCCATGTGGAGGGATGAGACTCCAACCAGAAGTCGGGCATCAGCATGAATCAGGCAAGTCCAGAGAGAAGAAGGTGGACATTGTGATAGGTCAATGGTTTAAAATAAAGAAAGACGAAAGACAAACAGAAATGGAGACTTGTGACAGATTCGACGTCCGTTGCGACGCCGTCATTGAGTTCAGCGAGTTCAACTCGATGATGTTAACGAAAACCTTTCCAAGACTTTTTATTGCCCTTACAGAGCGAGACCAGTGAGTTGTAACCCCAACGATTCTGTCGAATCCCAAACGACTTCTGGGACATTTTCTATCGGTCTAAAAAAAAAATAATGATTTTGATTTTCTGATTGAAATTTGATATAAAATAAGTCAGGACTCCGTTGTGTTTCGGTGTGTGTTAGATGTGTGTGTGTGTGTGTGTGTGTGTGTGTGTGTGTGTGTGTGTGTGTTTTTCCCTCTGTTGACAACCTTACACTGAATTTCACCGCCAAAGTTAAACTTGAGACAGACGCTCGGGTTGTCTCAGAAAGCAGATTAGGTTTGACATCGACATTTACTTTGAAGATATAAACATTTGTGTGAAAATAAATAAGAGTTTTTGTTTATTGGAACATTTCTGTGAATCTATCGCTCCTAGTATTGTAGAGAAAAAAACAGAAATCTTAATGAAAAGCTACAAAGTCTTAACGTTGAATTCTAATGTTGCTAAGTTGCACCGCATTGAGTTTCATTTAATAGTTTTAGATTAGACCCCAGTTTAGATTTGACACCAGTTTAGATTAGACCCCAGTTTAGATTAGACACCAGTTTAGATTAGACACCAGTTTAGACTAGACCCCAGTTTAGATTAGACACCAGTTTAGATTAGACACAGATTTTTCCAGGTCTATTTACAAACCAAACCAAGCGTACGAAGCACAGAAAGAAACGTTTGTAAAGTTAAATGCTGTGTCCCAAACCACATAAAAAGGTGGTGTAAGCTACAGATCTACAGCAAAGTAGTCATACAGACATACAGTATATATATTTATATATATAACACACACCTGTAAACACACGCTCCTGTTTCCTCGAGTCTTAGTCAGAGTAGACACTTCCTCAAGTAGACACACTACTCAGACATTTGCATTTGGTTTACACCCTACTGTGTGTGTGTGTGTGTGTGTGTGTGTGTGTGTGTGTGTGTGTGTGTGTGTGTGGCAGCTGCAGAGTGCTATTACAGCTGATATGGCATGTGCAGCCTGCCAGGCATTTAGGAAAGAGGGGCTGTGAAAGTGTGTGTGTGTGTGTGTGTGTGTGTGTGTGTGTGTGTGTGTGTGTGTGAATACAGTTGTTAGTTTTGTGACAGGAGAGGGTGGAAGGGTGTACTAATGTGTCCAGTGAGACTGAACCAAAGAGGCAACACCTACTCTGCGCACACTCGCACACACTCGCGCACGCACACACTCATGCACACACACCTCTAGAAGACTTAAAGGTGATACCTGGATGATTCAGGAGGTGTGTGTTTGAGCCAGGAGGACGAACATCATCAGGTGTAGTGGTCTTCCATTGCTTTAACAAAAAGGCAAGCTGTGATTACACACTGACACTCACACGCACACACTCACACACACCCACACACAGTGTCACACTATATAATCGTAGAATATAACCACTAATCCCTAATCCATACTTAACCCCAAAACACCAAACCTACCCTCAATGACCAGAAGAAAGTTACTGTTAAAAAACACTAACTCAGTCGGTCACTTTTTCTTAATGCCAGGTTTTATTTTGTATGTAAATCTGGCACATATACACACACACCCCCAACACACACACACATACACACAATTAAATTGGTTACCTGAGGTAAGAGGTTGTTGGAAGACTTGGCAGGAGAATCCTTATCTAGAAAAAAGGACACAAAAACATGGAGCACAAAACAACGTACAGGGTGAAATTCTGACTGGAAGGAAGAAAAAAATAGGAAGGAAAAAGAAGGATGAAGCAAATAAAAAAGGATGGAGAAAAGCAGGAAAGCCAAAGAACAGAGTGTGTGTGTGTGTGTGTTTTACCCGTTTGTGTCTCATTGGGGTGTTTGGTCTGTGCTGTGTGCAGTGTTTCGTATGTATGATCGTCATCATCTTCCACTCTCTCATCCAAACTACTGCTGGTGTAGACCGCCTACAGAGGGATGGGGTGAGAGAAAAAGAGTGTGAGAGAGTGTGGGGGGAGGGGGAATGACAGAGACATAGAGTAAGAGAGACACATACAACTACAAAAAGCCAGAGAGAGAGAGAGAAAAAGAGACATTGAAAGAGAGAGAGAATGCTAGAGACAGAGAGAGAGAAAGAGAGAGAGAGAAAACAGACAGAGAGAGAGAGAGAAAGAGACATTGAAAGAGAGAGAGAGAGAGAAAGAGATAGAGAAAACAGACAGAGAGAGAGAGAGAAAGAGACAGAGAGAGAGAGAATGCTAGAGAGCGAGAGAGAGAATGTTAGAGAGCGAGAGAGAAAGAGAGAGAGAGAGAAAAAACAGACACAGAGCACAGACAGAGAGAGAGAAAACAGGCATAGAGAGAAGGTGAAAGATTTCAACATACTACTCCACAAAAATGCAGATTAACAAAAACAACCACACTCGCATCTGTTAATAGGCATGTCTGGGGGTTCTGCGGGCGTGTCGGGGGGTTCTGCGGGCGTGTCGGGGGGTTCTGCGGGCGTGTCGGGGGGTTCTGCGGGCGTGTCGGGGGGTTCTGCGGGCGTGTCTGGGGGGTTCTGCGGGCGTGTCTGGGGGGTTCTGCGGGCGTGTCTGGGGGGTTCTGCGGGCGTGTCTGGGGGGTTCTGCGGGCGTGTCTGGGGGGTTCTGTGGGCGTGTCTGGGGGGTTCTGCGGGCGTGTCTGGGGGGTTCTGCGGGCGTGTCTGAAGGCTTGTCCTCTATAGATCATGTCTTTAGGAAAGTAAATAATCTGATGCTGTGTTTACATCAGCACACAAACACTGTACAGTACTTTCCGCACCATGAGGCGCATCGGATTATAAGGCGCAGTCTCAATTACGGGTCTATTTCTGTACTTAACCCATACATAAGGCGCACCATATTATAAGGCGCACCGTATTATAAGGCACATGGTAAAACATACGGTCTACAAAAAGGTAACAGAAGCAAAACAGTGAGTTTAGTTGAACTTTATTCTACTAATTAACAACACACACATTATTTTTTAATCAATCTTCTCCCACAAATCCATCAAAGTCCTCATCTACTGTGTTCTTAACTCCTCGCAGTACATTTTCTTGCTTC